>NC_142757.1:49640905-49940905 GCF_054948205.1 Urtica dioica subsp. dioica | reverse complement strand
AACATGTTCTTTTCATGAATTATGTGGTTGAGAAATTGATGTTACATTAATCATGCGTACTTAAGGACTTTGCTTTATCCTTTTTTATATGATATTGATTCTTGTGCTTGTAAATTAATGTGAGAACAGACAAATATTACTCCTTAACGTTTTTCATTTACTGCAAAGCGTTGATTAAATCAATTAACCTGAGCAAACCGTCACAAACTGCCCCAAATAAATCAAACCAAACCAACCAAATTATTATTGGTTCAGATTGGTTTGGTTTCGTATCATAAGAAGTTCGGTTTGAGTTTTGAAAATGATAACCCGAAGGTTTTTTGTCGGGTTCATAAATGTACTAACCCGAATAACCAAACCCGATTCACGTCTGTTGTCGCACGAAAATGAACGACTATTTAATGCTATGGGCGGTTCGATCCAAGGCCGGACCTGTTAGGAATTCTTGCCCACGAGAAGATACTTATGTAAATTCTCGTTGAAATTATTAATAAAATAAAGTTTGACATTTATTATCTATTTGAATTGAAAGCGTTATTTCTTATTTAATAAGATTTATTAAACATTCATTATTCCATAGCCTCCGTATCTAACTGAGTCACGTGCTGGGCACCTGAGTTCGGGCGGTGTGCTAAAACATGGTCGATGACTGATATACGCCTGGAAAACTATATCTAAAGTCATATATATGGAACACATGGGTGAAGGCTGATCACTATGTGGGAGCATTCTACACTTGTGGTAAGTGTACGACCCGGACAGGTCTTGGTGTAGATGTGTCGTTTAAGGACCGTTACGACACACTAACCGAGGCCACTATGATGGTCACAGTGAGACTTGATCTAAATCCTGAAGTGATCATGGACACTGGGTTATGTTACTGAGCTCTTTGACTCATTCGCTAAAAGGCTATTCATGCTAATCACATCTTTTGTCTTGGGAGTTTTCTCAGAGCATAATTCGAGTGGGAAGTGATTTACAGATACGGAATCTAGCCTTCCTGAAAGAAGGTTAATGTTCTCTCACCTAAGGGTTGATTCCAGAACCGATAGATTGCGCGCACTTTCGAAGTAAGTAACGTTCGAAAGAATCTTTCGCTGGGGAAGCAACAATGCTTAGGGCTGATATGTATCAAGAGAAGTATAACGGAAAAATTGACTTCTCTCGATACGGGTTGAACCTGGAGGATCTTGATCACGAACTGACTATATCAGTGGACACTCGTCACGATGAGTAAATATAATTCTAGTATAAAGGAGAGTTCAGTCTTGGCTTACAAGGTGGAGTATTTGACCAAGATTAGACGAATCGATGGACAAAAGAGAAAGGACTATTTCGTCTTTTTCATCGGATTTGTTAAGCTTCTATTACTAGGTCCATAGTCCCCGATTCGGCTCTGATAAAGGCGGATAAGAACTTTCGTATAATAATGTTTATCATTATTAATCTCACTTGCTGTAATTGTGATTGACAGCATTAATTCTGGAAAACGGGTATTCGCAGAATTAAATAAATATTTATGGTAGAATTGTTTATTTATTGTTTGATCAAGTAAATAAACAATTATTAATTATTTGTTTATTGTTGGACCAAGTAAATAAATGATTAATTGGGTTTTAAGCAATTGGGCCTTGCACACATGAAAAATCGAATTAGGGTTTTGGCACTAGGAATTTGCGCAAATCCCCTTGGCTGTGTGCCATCAAGTTCGAAATTTTCAAAATTGGTATTTACCAATATTTTCTCTTTAGTTGTTTAAATAAAGGAGAGAGAATAATATAAGATATTTTCCTGTATTTTCTCCTTATTTAAAGGAGAGTATTTAGGAGAATATTTAGGAGAAAATTTAGGAGAATAATATATTCTCCTTTATTATCTCACTAAATAAATTATTCTCTATTTAAATATCTCATAGATATTGATCTGATGGATGAGAGAAAAAGTAGGATTCACTTGTTGAGATCCAATGGCCTAGATTAAATCCTCTAGTGTGAACACAATAAAAGGAAATAAAATATTCTGGAAGATTCCATGAATATCTCATTTTTACTACTATAAATAGGGGTTCATGAGAAGGCAAAAATTAAGGTTTTTGACCTAATAATTTCGTGCACTCTAGGCTACCTTAGCCGTGCAAAACAGCCTCTCCCTCCCCTCGGAAATTCGTTTCCATTCTTAGTAAAATAAGATAAAGATCTCGAGACACCTAGTTTCGTGATCTAGTGAGATAAAGACTGTGCCCACTCATCTTTCTTATTCGTCTCGGAGATTACGTTTCGGAAGACTAAGGTGTCATCACATCGAGTCCTTGAAGAAGGAGTTCTTTGTTGGATCGTGTGGAAGCTTGTACGTTCAAGATGAAGACGGATTGTGAAAGCTTTCAGTTCGTGAACCGAAAATCAATGTAAGTACTCGTTCACTCTTATTTCGGTTGCTTGACTTATATGCTCTCTCATAATATTAATTAATGTAAATCTAGATCTTGTCATATAATCATTGAATTAATTAGCTCATGATTAGCGTAATTAATCAATTTTCCGCATTTATATGGTTATATGGGGGAATCATCCCCGACAGGACCAAGTGACCGCACCCAAGCTACCTTGATGGAAACTCAAAATTCATGAGTTATCGCTCCTCTAGCTCGAAGGTGTTCTTCACTCATCGCAGAGATATAAGAATAAGAAGAAGATAGATCAAGCTTAGAGGGGCGCAGATGCAGTGCCTCTAGCGCGCGATCCGACACTCAACATTAGTCTGATTTCTATGTGAGGTGGGATGTCGATATTCGTTAGTGAATATTTAGAAAGATGTGCTTGACAGAGGAAACGGAGTGCGGAAGGTCCTCGGCATCGTTTCAGAACTCTGGAATCGAGTGATCTTGAGGGAGAATTGTGTGTTCACCAGAGAAAAGGTGTGTGTACTTCTCTATCTGAATAGGGGTATTTATAGTGCTTGGGAGGCTGAGGAGAGCCTCTTGGTCGTTTGGCATGGAGCGTGCAGAGTGAAATCGGTTAACGCAGGCGCACAAGGCCGTGCACGTGCCACGTCAAGTAACGGGCGCAGCGCGGTGCGCATGCTTGATTTTTCAAGCACGCAGTGTGATTTTGGAGGAGCACGTGAGGGGCGGTCCTCAGTGCATGGGCACAGCACGCTGAAGGGATGGTGCGGCGCGCCAAGCCTTTGCACGCCGCGCGCCTTTTACGCGATGCACACGTGCTCTGATGGGCTTGAGCTTGGTTTTTTGGGCCCGTCTTGATGGAATTTAGCTCTGTTTGGCTTTCATGGGCTTTTTAGTGGCTCGGCCCTTTGTACCTTAGGACTCGGAATTCGATACATGCGGATCTCCAGTGGGATTAAGTAACAAAATATAGATAAATCATTAATAGCAAAGAAAATTGATTTGAAAATTTCCAAATAGAAAAAGGTTTGATCAAATTTGGATTAAATTAATTTCAATAATTACAACAAATTAAGTTTAGGATATAAAATAGTAAATTAGGTTTGATCAACATTTTTAGATTTTCTTTTTCGTCTAATCTCATTCCATGCTTCACATATCTTTATCATAGCTCATTGGCCAGTTAAATGGCTAAATTTGAAATCTAAAATGTGATAATGATATAAGGCTTTGCACACGACTAGGAGTGTTTTAAAAAAAAATCAAATTCCTACAAAAATCTAAAGAAGACAATATAGGAGAGATATGTGACTATGTTTGTCACTAAATACTTTTATATCGATATTTTATAGATTTTCGTAGAAATTTGATTTTTTGTTTTTGAAAACCCTCCTAATTTCTAACTAATATATTTATTCTTCCTTCCGAGTACTAGCAAAGACTCAAGAGTCCATAGTCCTAATCTTTTGCGAGCTTCGACCATGTGGGTACCGTCATAGTTAAAAGCCCAAAATAGTAAGAAAATAGGGAAATAATCTCAACTAATAATAACTTTGATATTTTGGACTAAAATAATAGCAACTATGTTTTTTTGACACTTTTACTTGTAACTATAAACTTATATATTTACAATTGTTATTGATTGTAGACTTGTAAATCTACAGTTTATGACAATTGTGTACTTTCATATCTATACTTTCATATTTATAGTTATTAATAGAAGAATTTAGGGAAGAGAAAGTTGAGAGAATTTCAGAGAGAAAATCTTCTCTGAGTGAGTTTTGTTATTGATTCAACAACTGACTAAATCTTTTCACACTGTTTGGTTAAATACAGTCTAGCGCTCTAAGTGTTTGATTAAACTCTTAACAGACTTCGTTACAACAGATTTCACAGCGTGTTGAACAAGGCTCTGCTGACGTGTCATTGCTGAGCTGTCACTGCTGAGCTGAGTGTTGACGTGATCACACTTTCAACATTAATAAAAGTGTTCAAAAACATAATTATTACTATTTTGTTATAAATTATCAAAATTAATACTATTTGAGGCCATTCCTCAATAAAATAGTTGGCTAAAAATGGTTGGGAAAAGGAGAGTCCCGAGCGTAGACAATATTTACCCATAAATTGTCCAATACGATAATATAAATGTCACGTTAGAGATGACTTAGATGAGATACCATACTTTAATACGCTTGTCTTAAATAAAACAAATCAACGGTCGTATTGTTCATTAAATACATCTGACAACGACTTTAGTCACTCACACCCTTTAAAAATATTAATTGAAATTTTCAGAAGCTGTGCTTGAGTTTTTATACATATTCGGGTAGTCTTTTATGACACAAGAAATTCTGAGTGATTCTAAAAATTATTAACTTAAAAAAAAATGTCAGTACCCTAATGTATAATATATATATATATATATATATATATAAATATCATTATATATGTATATTTTTAGAGAATAGATAACATACCAAAGTCCAAAACAAGCGCATAATTATTATAGAGTATTATTATCCAACTTTTGAGGACTTTTGAAAATAACGTTTTGTTTGCTTAAATGTGCATGTACGTGCCAAAATAAATAAATTATTTATGTCTTGTCTCCGCACGAGGCATCACACAATTACATATAAAATATAAATAAGTAAATAAGACCCAAGTCCAACCGAACCGAGTCAACTCGAGTCGACTCAGCGAGGCCGATAAGCCGACGTGTCAAGATATGGACCCACTAAGCAGCCTCATACCAGGAGCATAAATATATATAAAATAAAAAGATATGAAATAAAAGCCTCGTGTCATTTCCTTCCACGTGGCATTCCCCCAGTGGCTGGCTGGCGTGGGCTATTAAGCTCTCGTCGGACCTGATGCCCCGAATATCTTTCGGGTTTCGTCGGAGAGCGACTCTCTGAGTGGGTAGAGAGAGAAAGCGTGACGTTTCTGGTTTTCCAGAGAGAGAGAGAGAAACTCAAACCAAAGAAGAAAATAAAAAAGAATAGAAAAGAAAAAAAAAGTCTCACTCTTTCGCTAGACTCTCTCTATAGTCTAGGGTTTCGGATAAAGATTGAATCTTTTTGAAACCGAAAGAAGATTGGAGCGATTCCGTGGCTTCTTCTTCCTTTCTTGGCTTCCTTTTTCGGAGAAATTTTCCCATGGGAAATTCAGTTTGCGTCTTCTGTAAGTTTTGAGTCTCTCTGGTCGCGAAATAGGGAGAGGAGAGAGAGAGAGAGAGAGAGAGAGTCTTCGAGCTCAAGCGTATTCTCTTGGAGAAAGTGTTGAGCTCTGAATGGTTAATCTGGACGAGAAAGGAATCGGACTCTGTTTTCGCTCCTTGAAGAAGCTACGGCGTGAATTGAATCAGATGTTATTCTTGGCTGAGAGCTGACCGAATTTGATGTGGATTGTGTAAAATTGATTAGAGAGAGGGAGGTTTAGGATGGTAAAATCAGGGTAAATTTAAATTCCGGTTGCAACGATGAGTTGCGGCGAGAGAAACAAAGGAAGAAGAAGAAGAAGACTAGTCGGGGACGAAGAAGAAGAAGAGGATGAGAGGGAAAACGAGAGCTCGGCTTCGCGTGCCTCGACGGAGCTCGAGGAGCGGAATTCAGGCCCGTTGAACGGCTCGATCGCCACTGCTCCGCAGCTGAGCATCGACGAGGGATTGCTCGTGGACCCAAAGCTTCTGTTCATCGGCTCCAAGATCGGCGAGGGAGCTCACGGAAAAGTCTACGAAGGAAGGTCAGTCTCCGAAATTGAACTCTTTTTACTATTCCATTAAAAATGAAGGAACAAAAAAAAACATCCTTCAGTTTTTTTTTTTTTTTTTTTTTTCTTTTTTCTTCTAGGTATCGTGATCGGACCGTCGCAGTCAAAGTCCTCCACCGTGGCAGCTCCGCTGATGAGAGAGCTTCGCTGGAGGATCGTTTCATACGCGAAGTCGTTATGATGTCCCGAGTCAAACACGAAAACCTCGTCAAGGCGAGTCCTTTTCTTTTCTTTTTCTTTTCTCATCGTCGTCGTCGATTGCCAATATCGTGTTCGCCTATGTCTATGCAGTTTATCGGAGCTTGCAAAGACCCGTTAATGGTGATAGTGACAGAGCTCTTACCGGGAATGTCGCTTCGGAAATTCTTGGTCGGTATTCGCCCCGGGAAACTAGACCTCCACTTGGCAATTAAGTTCGCGATGGACATCGCTCGCGCGATGGAGTGTCTTCACGCCAACGGGATAATACACAGAGATCTCAAACCCGGTATTACATCTCGTGTTTTGCGTGGTCCATTTATTCGCATGAAATTCGTGTCGTACATAAAATTAAAAAAAAAAAAATTAATCCAATAATGCAGACAATTTGTTACTCACGGCGAACCAGAAGTGCGTGAAGCTCGCGGACTTCGGGCTCGCGAGAGAAGAGACAGTGACGGAAATGATGACCGCCGAAACAGGGACTTACCGTTGGATGGCTCCCGAGGTGGTTATTAACGTCATTTGATGATCTACTATGATACCTTAAATTTACTATAAATTTTTTTTTGTAGTTTTTGATTTTTTTTTTTTTGGGTGTTATAGTTGTACAGCACGGTGACGCTGAGGCAAGGAGAGAAGAAACATTACAACAACAAGGTTGACGTGTACAGCTTCGGGATCGTGTTGTGGGAGCTTCTCACAAACCGAATGCCCTTCGAAGGCATGTCCAATTTGCAAGCTGCTTATGCTGCGGCTTTTAAGGTCAGAACATCTCGATTTTTTATTTTTTTATTTCTCGTTATGTATATTTTACTTATTTACTGTTCGCTGCTTGACCCCACAACATTTGAGAACTTGAAACACTGGCAATTGTTAGGCGGGTCTGACCACTAGACCACATTTCTCGTTATAATATAAGAACTTACTACGGTCTCGCTGGATTTTTCGCTGTTTTGTTTGTCTTGTTTGGATTGACAAAAAATTTGAAGGATGATATTATATGACTAAAATATCTGCTTTCTTTCGCCCCCCTTAATTTTAAATTTCGATTTCGACTCAATATTTTGTTTTGTTTCCGTTATAATATGCTACTGTGAAAATACAAAGGGAAAACCTCTGCCTTGTTCGGGCTCAGAAAAATATCGAGTGAGCATATTACAGGACTTAAACACAAAATTATCGTGGGAAATCGAAATCAATGGAAATTTTGTCTCCATAATATCCTATCGTTAAAAAAATTTCATCGACGTCCAAACGAAGTAAAAATAATTATTGATTCCATAATTATTTCCTCGGTGGCAGCAAGAGCGGCCAAGTCTTCCAGAGGAAATATCAGCGGACTTGGCGTTCTTGATCCAGTCGTGTTGGGTCGAGGACCCGAACCTGAGGCCGAGCTTCAGCCAGATCATCCGTATGCTCAATTCCCATCTCTTCACGCTCTCTCCGACCACCGCTTCCTTGATTTTGGACTCCGACGCCGAAGCCGAAGCCAGCAACCACGACAACGACTTGTCGGCTCGCGCGAGAGGCAAGTTCGCGTTTTTCCGACACTTGTTCACCGCGAAGAAGACCAAGGGCTCGCAATGAACAATCGGCATTCATAGAAGGAAGTCATAATTTTTTTTTTTTTTTTTGGTCTAGTTATTAACCTCTTAATGTAAAGGAGATAGATATACACAATGGTCTTGAACGTTCTTCTGTTCATATTTTGGTGTCACCTTGAATTAGAGATTTTGTTCCATTTTGAAAGATTTAGGGAATACTACACTTTTTTGGTCTTTTGGGGGTCTGTTGAGGATTTTGGAGTGACAAGCTAATTATATTATTGTAGTCTAATGTAAACTCTTCATGTTATGAAATGTAATATACAGCAAGGGAATTCTTAAACATTTTTTGTTTTTTTTTTTTTTTTTTACTATTGATTTCAAATTTTCAATAATTGAGCTTTATCTTTGCATTGGCCTTTGTGATTTGCTTTCTAGTTTTATGATGATAGAAACTACTTGAGCTTGTTTAGGTAGTGAGTTATATATACGTCATTGCATTGCAACCAATAATTCTTAGCCAAGTTTAACTTCTTGTTTAGCATTATTGGTTTGATGGCTTTTTCTACTCTCTTCTATGGTGGATGCATTTATATTTATTTAATTGTTGTTTAGCTTGATTAATTGTTAGTGGGATTGGCAAAATGAGTGGAAAGCGACGTTGTTTAATTTTGTTTGATGGAATGATGAATTTTCAGTTAAATAAATATTTTGACTTATTTTTAATCGAAATTGATAGTTGGAGTTAGAAATGGTTTGAAATAGTATATAGCCTAATGCAGGGGTCTAAATAAATTATATGACTAATTCAAACACATTTTAATCTGAATTTCAGTTAAAAGTACTAGTTTGGTTCAATGATCAAAATATCGGCGATATATATATCGCCGATATCTCGTTTTTTTGGATACCTCGATAAAATATCTTCATTAAAAGTTATCGTTTTATAAAATATCGTCAAAATATCGCGATTTATCACCGATTTTTGAAAATATCGCGATATTTTGGATAGTATAAAACATGAAAATATCGGCTGGATTAGGAAAAATATCGTCAGTCTTCTACCCGGGAAAAATCGTTCGTCTGTGTGCAAATCTTATGCTCTATCGGCGATGAAGCTTCATCTCCGTGTAATATCGTCCGGCGAAGAAGGATTTTTATAGAATATCACTGATAGAGTCGGATATATCACTGGTAAGTATATAAAGCTCGGATATTTAGAAGAAATGTGTTTTAAATTTTGTTTTTCGTTTTTAGATAGATTTAACTCAAGTTTTGTTGAAATTTTTTGCATATTTGAAATTAGTATTTGAATATCTTTCAGATCCCCGACTTTTTTTAAAGTTCCGGCGAGTTTTTCATTTTTCCGCGCGACCCGCCACCCATATTGACGGCGGCCGGCGAATTTTCCGGCGACTTGAAAATTTCTGGAATCTTCATTCAAAAGAGGTTAGTGTCAAAATTATGTTATTGTAGAATTTATGATATTTCGACGTGTGAATTGGAATTTATGATTGTGGACGGTAATATGTGAAATTGAAATTCGCCGATATAAATTGTGATTTTATGAATCAAAACTTGTGATTGTGATTGCGATTAAGACATTGCAAATTATAAATTGTGATATTGTACGTGTGAATTGGAATTTATGATTGTGGACGTGAATATGTGGAATTAACATTAGGATATATAAGTTGTGATTTTTAGAAAATGCGAATCAAAACTTGCGATTGTGATTGTGATTAAGAAATTGCAAATTATAAATTGTGATATTGTACGTATGAATTAGAATTTATGATTGTGGACGGGAATATGTGAAATTGAAATTAGGATATGTAAATTGTGATTTTAGAAAATGTGTGTGATTGTGATTGTGATTAAGAAATTACAAATTATAAATTGTGATATTGTGGTTGTGAATTTTTAATTAACAGAAATGACCGATGAAGGGGCAAGAAAGTATTGTACGCCCATCCAAGGGAGTTCGAACGGTTTCACATGTCATTTTTGTGATCGGCAAATGAAAAGTGGCGGGATTACTCGAATGAAATACCACTTGAGTGGTAACGATCCCAATAAAAATGCGAGTGCATGCGCTAACGTTCCTCTTGAGGTTCGGAAAAAAAATGCAAGAACTGCTTCTACAAAGTTCCCAAAAGAAGCAGAAGAAGAAGAGTTATGATATTAATGTTGATCGAAGGTTGACACAAAATCTCGAAGATTCAGATGAAGACGCCGAAGCGGAAAGAGAATTGTTCAGACAATTAAAAAAGAACCGTCAAGAAGAAGCCTCAAAAAGATTTTCCAAATGGTTTGAGGGTCCGGGGGAGGCTCGGGGGCAGTGCCCCCCTCGGACCCGTCTCTATATCAATCAGAGAGTGCGAAGCAACAAAGGATTTCGGAGATGGTGAATTCGCGTAAGAAAAAACTAGTAGGTCGCCTAATTAGTAAGTTTTTCATCTACGTGAATATCGCATTCAACAAAGTAAATCTCATCATTTCAAGAATATGATAGCTGGAGTCGCCGAAGCGGGGTAAGACATATTTTTTAAATGCTTAATTATAGAACTAGTTATGTTCCAGCGAGCTTGAAAATAATTTTTTTATGTTATCGTCGTACGGGTCCCGGTGTGCATATTCCCTCGTCTTATGAGATATCCTATGTGTACTTGACGATGGAGGTTGAAGACTTCAAGAAGTACGTGGATGCACAACGACCCATGTGGGAAGAATATGGATGTACCGTTATGTCCAACGGTTGGACTGGAATCACGAAGTTGAGTATTCTCAATGTAATGATATACTCCGCTGGACGTACGATATTCTTGAAGTCTATCGATGTGTCGAACAAGATCAAAGATTCCGCGTACATATATGGCATGCTGAAGGACGTCATAGACGAAATTGGAGTGCATAACATCATGCAAGTTATTACTGATAATGGCTCGGCTTATGTTAAAGCTGGGAAATAGTTGATGAAGAAGTACCAAGTGTATTGGACGCCGTGCGCCGCACATTGCATCGACCTCATATTCGAGGACATTGGGAAACATCCTATTATTACGGGACCAGTTGCGAAAGCTCATAACATTACAAAGTTCATTTACAACCACTTAAACGTGTTAGCAACGATGAGAGAATTCTGCCCGACTGTGCTTATTCGCCCTGGGAAGACACGATTCGTGACGAACTACTTGGCATATAGGAGCATACGCAGCAACAGAGTCTAGCTGCGAAACATGTTCATATCAAAATCGTGAGAAGTGTCGAAGCTCAAGAATTCTGTCGTCGGTAGAGTTGTGGAGGAAACGGTTATGGACGCCTCTTTTTGGATTTTCTTGACATGGTCTTCTCCCTTGACACTGAAGTGATTCCCACTCTCGGAATGATGTACAACGTGTTTGAGTCGATGGTTTCACGTTTGTCCCACCTTCAAGGAAAATAATGGGTGGTAGACATTGTGAGTGAACGGTGGAAGAAGCAGCTACATCATCCGTTATATGAAGCAGCTCATTGGCTAAATCCAAGGCTTCCATACAACCCCAATGTTGAGATGCGTAGCGAATATATGCAAATGGTGACTAGAGTCTTCGATAAGTTGCATGCACACGAAGACTACACCGATATTGGCAAAGAGGTAAGTGATTGTTTGTTTTTAATATCGATATTGATTACATGCATATTAATTCTTGGACGTACAAAATTGAAGCCATGTACTGTTTTCGGTGTAGATGATTTATTTCTGTGATGCAAAGGGTGGATTAGGAGAGCGAGCTGCCATAGCCGCAAGAACAAACATGCCACCATATATGTTATTTTTTTTAGTTTTCAGAATAAGTATGAAGTTGTTAATTACGCGATATATGATTTGTTTTCATTTGCAGTCGAATGGTGGAACGTTTTTTGGAATGAATGTTCGACATTGCGAAAGTTGGCAATGTGCATCTTATCCCAAACAGCATCATCATCCGCAAGCGAGCGGAATTGGAGTACGTTCACATTGATCCACATGAAACAAAGGAACCGGTTGGCTTACAAACGCTTGGAGCGGCTTGTCTTTTGTAGCTACAATCAAAAGCTGCGAATAACGGGGTGGATATGCAAGATCCATATGACATCCTCGAATGATCGATGGCGACGGTGGGTAACGAAAACCTAGATGAGGAAATCCTTGATTGGATTCAACCAATCCACTTCGATGACGATATTGGTAACCCTAATCCTGAAGTAACTACCGAGGCTCAAAATTTAGGTGTTGACGTCGATCGAGTTATGCGGGACGATGTTGGCCACGATGGTGGTAGTACTCACGGGGGTAGTACTTATGGTGGTAGTAGTCACGGGGTAGTACTTATGGTGGTAGTTCACATGGGGTAGATGTCGAATATGGTGGTGGTTGATATGAATTTGGAAGTGATTACAGGGGGTGGATATGGTCGGGGTGGTGCAGACCCAAGGGTCCAAAGAGATGGACATGACTTTGGTAATCCAGGTGATGTCAGCGGTGTTGGTCGAGGTGGTTATGATACTGGTCCAAATGACAGGTCAGATCAACTATCCACATTTGATTATTTTTTCGGCGCTCCACCGACTTATCCAGCTCCCATGTCTCGTGCGTCGACTACTGATATTGATCAAGTTTCTTCTCAATTTGATTTGATGTCGGTCTCGGGATATGAGGCTCAAGCTCAACCATCAACAACCAGCCTTCATACTCAGTACGAACAGTTTCCTATCCTCAACGTATTCATCGGCCTTGATGAGTACAACTATGAAATGCACATCAAAACCTACATCAACTACTATTCATCATACATGTCGTGGCCCATATATTGTCAAGGTCAGTTGGTGCAACCCTACACATTTCAACCTCCTCGAACTTACAACTGATTCGGACTTTCAAAGGTTGTAGTCTTCTACTCTTATTTCATTTTAAGCATTTGAGAACAGTTGCTTATGTTTTGTAATGTCTACTTTGTGTTTATTTCTTGTCATGAACGTTTTAGTATTAGATTTTGTATTTTCATAATTTGGATTCCAAAACATATATATATTTTTAGTTTTTTTTTTTTTAAAATTATTTGTTATAGGATTTCTGGTACTTTTCCCGCGGATTCCGACGAGAAACTCTCTAGCCTCGGCTAAAAAATATGTCAATTATATTAAACTGAAGGAATATGTCTGATATTTATTGAAACTGAAGTTATAAATTATTTATTTTGATTAAACACATGGGATACTGTTGATATTTTCCATTTTTAATATGATTGTAACATTTTGAAAAATAATAATTGTTTTTAAAAAAAAAAAAATATGGCTTAAACGGTCCTGTTTAAATAAAAATCCGAATAGAAGACTCCTTCGGGGTTAATCAAAATTGGATAAAAACAAAAAATTTAAACAGCTTCATTTGATCCATATTTATTTTATCTTATTTCAATTGATGCGATTTAACCTTTTTTTTTTATACAGTTTTACCCCGGTACTAAATCATGACAAACGAACAAAAAAAAATGTATCAACATTCAAATTGATAATAACTTGATAATAATAGTCACAATAATGAGACTCTCTCATAAATTATTATTATTTCTTTCAAGAATTTATGAAAAGGAATTGAACCTTGAAATTGGTATTTTTAAAACTCACCGTTTCGGTCTCCTCGGAGAGACTCACTACTGGTCTTAAGCTTCCGGCGAGCTCCAACTCGGACGGAAATGGAAGTGCGAAATGGCCGCAAATTTGTCCGTCACTCGGCTCATTCTCGGCCGCGGAATCGCCTCCATGAAAGACCTAGACCGAGCTCAAGCACTGATCACCAAAGCCGGTCTCTTCTCCCACGCCTCTCTCATCGCCACCCTCGTCTCCTGGGCCTCAATCTCGCCCACTGGCTGCCTCGCGCGCGCGAGATCGATCTTCGAGGAGACCGCCATGGACGACCCTCTCGTCTGCAACGCCATGGTCAGAGCTTACGCCGTGAGTGTTTTTCCGGTCGCGGCGTTTGGGATTTTTAACCGAATGCAGAGAGTGGGAATCGGATGTGATGGTTTCACTCTAAGCTTCGCTCTCAGAGCCTGCGCTAGGGCTTTGAGATGGTCGGAGATAGAAGAGGAGTGTTTGGAGATCGAGAAGAAAGGGTTTGAGATTCATTCCAGGGCTTTGAAGTTAGGGTTTCACCGTGATAGGTTCGTTGAGGCTTCGTTGCTTTTACTGTACGCGAAATGTGGCCGGGTTGAACTTGCGCGCCGAGTGTTTGATGAAATGCCTGAGAGAAAAGTTAGTTCTTGGAATGTGATGATCGCGGCGTACGATCGAGCCGGGGATTATGAATCTGCGGATCGGCTTTTTGGTTCGATGCCGGAGAAGAACGTGGTCGCGTGGAACATTATGTTGTCGCGGCTCGCTGGATTAGGGAAGATCAGAGAAGCCGAGAAACTGTTCGACAAAATGCCTGAGAGAGACTCGGTGTCTTGGAACGCCATGATATCATGCCACGTAAAAGCGAATGATCACGCCGGTGCTTTACGGGTCTTTCTCGAGATGGAATCCGCCGGAGCGGAGCCCACAGAAGTTACCCTGGTCTCTGCTCTCGGCGCCTGCGCAGAAACGGGCTCGTTAGAGATCGGCCAAAGAATCCACGAATCATTGAAATCGAAAAAGACTCGGATCGAAGGGTATTTAGGGAATGCTCTAGTGGACGTGTATGCGAAATGCGGGGACTTAAACTCCGCTCGGAAAGTCTTCGACGCAGTGAAGATCAGACCTGCGAGTCTGTGGAATGCGATGATCGTGGGCTTGGCGGTCCACGGCCGTTCCGAAGAGGCTCTCGAGTTATTCTCCGAAATGGAATCAAAACCCGATGATGTCAGCCCTAATCGGGTCACCTTCATCGGGGTTCTGACAGCTTGCAGCCACAAGGGTCTGGTTTCGGAAGGACGGGCATTTTTCGACCGCATGATCGATCGATACGGGATCGAGCCCGACGAGAAGCACCTAGGTTGTATGGTCGATCTTCTGAGCCGGTTTGGATTTCTGGAGGAAGCGTATCGGACGATCGAGGCTCGGGCGGGCTCGAAGGCGGTGATGTGGAGGACTCTGCTCGGAGCGTGCGCGGTGCATAGGAACGTCGACGTCGCGGAGGATTGCTTCCGGAAGCTCGCTGAGGTGGCGGATCCGACGGACGCGGATTATGTGTTGATGTCGAATGTGTACGCCGGAGCCGGGAGATGGGACGGAGTTGAGCGGATGAGGAACGAGATGGTCGCGGCCGGCGTTTCAAAGGTTCTTGGGTACACTCATTATTCTATCTAGCTGTGTTCCAATTATTATTATTCTTAAAAAAAAATAGTCAAATAAACCATCGAAAATCTAAGAATTGCTAGACAGTCAATTTTTTGTAAATTTTTTGTAAATAACCACCTCAGCTTGTTTACGGCATTCGAAAAAACAAAAATACCCAAAAACATTCTCGCCTATTTTGAGTTTTTTTTTTTATGTCTTTTTAAGTACCGTAAATAAGTTGAGGTGATTATTTACAGAAAATTAACAAAAGATTGACTATTATACAAAATGTTATAAGTTAAATGACTATATAACTAAAAGACCCTTATTCTTATCTGTGTAGAGATTTTCGACAATGCTTCTTGAGTATAAGATGTATGATTAAAATGCTTCTCGTAGATGATTGGTCGATGGTTCAATTTTACGGAAAATTCGGAGGGAAATTTTGTAAGGCCGATTTTTGGTTTAGTCGAAAATTTCGTAAAAAAAAATAAAACTTGAGTACTTCACGGGACGGGGAATTTCGCAAAAAAAAAAAAGAAAAATCACTGGATTTGGCCAGATTGTTGCTTGCTGGTAGGGGTGTTCATCAAAACCTCCAAACCGAACAACCCGATCATCCAAATCAAACCGCACTCTTTTTTAAACCGCCCCATTAAAATCCGATGAAGTTTGGGTTGTAACCAACCCAAATCGCAATTGTTTCGGGTTGGTCTGGTTTTTTATAGTCGTGAGATTTGGTTGAACCAAACCAACCCAATCGTGTTAATTATTTAATTTTTGTAAGATTCCAAATATTTTATATGTACTATTGTTAATTAAAAAAATATTATATGTACTATTGTTAAAAAAATAATATTTTTTAATAATATTATAATTAAATAAAAAAATACCTAGTATTATACTTTATTATTTACGACTATATGAAAACTTGGTAATTAAACATATGCGTAATTTTTGTTTTAATACGTAATTTTTTTAAAGATAAGTGTTGTTACATTAATTGGCGATTTAATGTTGGCAAAATAATATAGAATCGTGGAATATATTATCGGATAGCGTTGGGCTTTGTTACAATTTTCGGTCACAAGTGTCGCAGTTTGTGTTGTAACAGTCCTGTATAACAGTCTCGGCCCATTGACTTTTGGGCTTCGCTACTCCGACTTGAAGAAGGATTCCAGCGTGGATTAATGAGATAATGGGCTGGTCTTCCTAATCCGACTTCAAAATTCGTGTTGACCTAGTTTTCTCATATAAATAGGTCATCACCTCACCTTCTACACTCACGCCTTTTGAGAGATTTATTTGAGTGTTTAGCTGAGCTTAGAACGACATGTGTTCAAGCTTTTAAGGTGTCTTTTACCTCTGTTTTGTTGCCTATATA
Organism: Urtica dioica subsp. dioica; assembly: GCF_054948205.1. NCBI lineage: Eukaryota > Viridiplantae > Streptophyta > Magnoliopsida > Rosales > Urticaceae > Urtica > Urtica dioica. Next base: position 49,924,320 of record NC_142757.1, on the reverse strand, counting down.
CGGGTGATTGTATTAGAAGCTAGAGGTTAGGTTTTTCAATTGTTTTTGTTGGGAAACACATTTAGAAGTCTCGGGAGAGATATTCTGTGGGAATCGAGGGGATCTCGTACTTAGGGGGAGCCTAAGTTGCTGTTGAAGAGGATAGGCGTAGGTTGGGTAGCTAGCGAGGGAGTCGTTGAGTGTAAATCCTTATTGTACCACGTTATCATAGTAAACTGCTTTCCACCGGGCAAAGGCCCTCCAGACGTAGGCACGGATTGCCGAACTGGGTTACCAACTCTGGTGTCTCTTTATTATTCCGCACTCATATCGTTTATCTTTTATTTTCTCTAAATTTCAGCAACTGTCGCATTTTCTGTTACAACACTTTCTGCAACAGCTGCGCAGATTCAGTAATTTCAATAAGTAAAATTTTAATTTTATTTGACAAAACGTTCTAGATATAATATACGTAAATGATTTTCATTCGAGTTATAAAATCATTTGTCGAGAATTATAATCCGAAAAAACCAACCTAAACCAACCCGATTATTTTCGGGTTAGTTTGGTTTGGTTTTACCTTTCAATCGGGTTGATTTGAGTTTTAAAATTAAAAAATTAGTTGTAACGGTTCGGATTGGTAGAATATGAAAAAATCGACTAACCCAACTCGATTATACCCCTAGTTGCTGATTTTGACCGAATTTTATATTTTCAGCTGAATTTTGACGATTTTTGACGTAACGAATTATTAGCCTTTCGCCAAAAAATTACTGTGAAATTTTTGACGTAACGAATTAATAATCTAGTCCTCATTAATTGTTTAGCTTGGTCAGCCGAACTATTTGATTACGACCTTTATTAATGGCTTATTTCTCTCAATCAGGGACCATAGGCATTGAAAAATCAAAACGAACACACTTTTTTATTTTTTTATTTCTAGAAGAAGATTAATTACAAGGCAAGTGAAGATAATCTCGCAATATATCTGAAGTTACTAATCGAATCAACATATAGAACTGAATTTCTCTCCTGTAATATTTGTGTATATATATATATATATATATATATATATATATGTATGAGTGGAAACCTCAGTCAGCAATGGTCTTTGTTGTTAACCATTTTACTTCGGTCAATATATATTTTTATTTTTCACACGCCCATAAAATTCATAATCTCCCGAGATATAAAGTAATATCCTGTATTTTGAGCCTAGTGACGATAAATTGCCCACAAGTTCATTGACAGATACGAGAAAATGAATCACGTAATTTAGAAAGCAAAAAGTCAAACAAAGCGTTAAAACGAAAGAAAGTATGTTCTCAAACCTTGTCAGCCGTTGGATTCGATCAGATCCAAACGTGTCTCGTCTCGAGTACGGTAGGTCAATATTTCAAACGCAAGACTCCAAAAAGTCTAAAGTCTATACCCCAATTATCTCATAAGATTTTGTATTTTGCTTTGATTTATCCAACAAACCAAAAACACAAAAAAGAAGAGAGAGAGAGAGACTCAAGTCAATTTAACTTTCCCAAGTTGGTAGAGAAATTTAAAAAATAAATAAAATTTTACTTTAACAATAAACTTGTTTTTTACACGAAGGGGAAAAAAATAAATCAAGAATGAAAATCTAAAAAGTCCTTCGAACAAGAAGGTCGTTGAGAACTAAGAGGATTTAATCAATATTCAGGCGAGAAATAAGAACTCTTTCTCTCTCTCTCTCTGATCAACAAATCTCGAATTTCGGAAAGTGTATTCCTTTCAATTTTTCCCTTTCTGGGTCAACTTAAAAACTGAAAATAGGAGACGGGTCGTCGAGTTTGACCGGCACCGAGTGAAGACTGGAATCTGGGTCAGTTTGGGTGGGTGATGAGAAAATGGAGGGAAACTCAGCGCCGTCGCACACGGCCGTGAACGCCGTGCAAGCGCTCGGAAGGGGTTTCGACGTGAACTTCGACACGAGGCTTCTCTATTGCAAGGGCGTTTCTGGGTCTCGGATCGTCGAGCTCAGCTCCGAGCTCACCAGTGATCTGTGGCTCTACGACGACGTTTTCGTGCCTAATGTCTCCAGAGACATCAAGAGATTCGCCGAGCCCCGTGGGCGTCGGAGCTCCGGTGTCTGTTCCTTCCATGAGGTACTCCATCACTTTTTTTTTAATAATATTTCGTTTCACTTGATTGGACGGTTTGTATTTGCATCTCAATGTATGGTTATTGGTTTAATTGATTCAGAATTTATTTTTGGACCACTTTAGCTTGATTGGGAAGAGCTTTTGTTTTGCTAAAAAAAAAAAAAAGAACACAATCTTGAAGTTGAGGGAAAGGAATCATTAGAGCTCTCTTTTTCGGGCTTTGATTGGCTGAAACCGGACGAGACTATTTGCAATGATTCTTGGATGGATGAATATTCTCATTTCCTTGTGAATAAAGGGAGATGGGAGTTTTGGCTGTTCGATGAATCAAAGTTATTTGCAGTTTTGTTTTATGAAGTGCTTCGAAAAGGGCTTTTCATTCAGACTCGAGTGCTTGTTTAATTACAACGGCAATGAAATTCGCAGATGGTGGAACATTTCAACGAGAATGCGAATCTCTCGGAGAGCTTTCCTCTCGGCAGCTTCAACGCCGCGTTCAACTTCACGGGGCTGAAGCACGCCGACGCAGCTTCGACGAAGACTCTCTCCACGGACGGTCTCTACATTCCTTTGGCCAAGCTTCAGCTTCAACGGTCTCCGTTGGTGCTACAAGAAAATGTCAGAATGGCCGTGCCCACAAATTGGGACCCGCCGGCCCTGGCTAGGTACGGGATTCGAAAAAATGCCGCCGAGAAGTCGGTATTCCAGGCTCTGATTTTTTTTTTCTTTTTTTCAGCTTCATCGAAAACTTTGGGACTCATGTTATAACGTCGGTAACTATTGGTGGCAAAGACGTTATTTATGTAAAACAACATCGGGGTTCGAGTTTGTCCACTTTGGAGATGAAGAACTATTGCCAGGATGTCGGAAACCAGAGGTTCTCTGATCCAGAGAGTCATACGAGTTCAGGTCCAATGATAATCAAGGATAAGGCTAGTTCCACATTTTTTGTTATTTTTTTAAAAATTATTTTCCTTGATTCAATTGCAGATCGTGTTTTGTTTTTCTTGCTTAATTCAATCCATTTTTTAATGTTTAGGCTGTCGATCCCGGTACATATAACAGTCAAGGGATATATCCTCAACCAACCAACACACCGTACCTTGCTGGGAAAGAGGTATTGTAAAAGAGTCACCCTTGACTTGCATATGAGTTTTTTTTTTTTTTTAATTTAAATTACACTTTGTTGTGTCTAATTACTCAAAATTGTAAATGCCTTGACTTTTTTTTTTTTTGGAAGAAGAAGACTCTTTTTGCTAATAAACCGTTTTGAGCCATCTGCATTTAAAGTTAGTTATCATGTCACATGAGCTGAGATTTTTTCTTCTATCAAAACGGTCCACGTTTCTTTTTCTTTTTTTGTTTTTTTGTTTTTAACAAATACTCATTAAGACTCGAATGTGTAAATTATTGACAGCTACGATGATATCTTTTTAAATGTTCATTGTCATCGGGTTGAATTTCAACGATTTAGATATGATATGCACATACTCGAGTCAAATCTAGTCTTCACAAGTCAACATCGATTTTGACAAATCTTGAATTGTATTTGCGATAGGACGTGACTGTCATTTTCCGAAGAAGAGGAGGAGATGATTTGGAACAAAATCACTCCCGGTGGGCAAGCACTGTTTGTTCATCTCCGGATATCATCGACATGACGTTCTGTTCCATAACAGCTCTCCTTGAAGGGATCGCCGGAAAGGAACATCTTATCCGAGCCATCAATCTTTATCTTGAATGTATGCGAGACGGTGAATTGGATTTATTATATATACAAGGAAATAATAAGAATTCGCACTGAATGTCTCGATTGATAAAATAAACAATTGCGATGTTACAGATAAGCCCGCGATCGAAGAACTGAGGTATTTTCTGGAGTTTCAGATTCCTCGAGTATGGGCTCCTTTGAACGACCGGATTCCCGGCCACCAAAGGAAGGAACCTGTTTGCCCGTCTTTGCAATTCAGCATGATGGGTCAGAGGTTATATGTCAGCCAAGAGCAGGTTAATTATTTCTCTTGTTTTCTATTATAACAAAGAACTTTTTTTTTTTTGTTTAGAACTTGTGTGGAAGATTTGCTTTGTTACACATGATAATGATGTGCTACAATTTTCACCTTTCATTGAATAAAAAATATCCCTTACTAGTCCCACCAGATAATTTATTTTCGAGATATCTATAAGAACTTCGACACAAATCCAAATAGTAGAACCATGATTATACTCTCCGAATTTATTCATCCTTTCAGCAGTTTATTTTTATCTATCTAATCATCAATATGTACTTCATTAAGTTAATGTCCACAATATTCATAAACTAAATAAATGTCTAATCTCTCTCCACTATAAATCATAACTCAACAACCATTTTTAATAAACTTGGTACCAATGCGAAGCTCTCGACGAGACGATAAGGACACCAATAAAGACCTGCTTCTCATGCGTGGTCTATTTTCAATTGACGGTGGTTAGTTAAATATACACTAAACTAGTTAAAAAAATATTAGTAAAAAATTGGACTTTTATTTAAATTTAAAAATTATTCCAAAAGCTTGTGTGTATCTTCTTTGACGAAAATACTCTAATGGACTTTTCTTTTAAGTTAACCCTTCTTTTCTCCAAGTTATTTAAGGAAAGGACAATTCATATTGAAGCCGATAGAGACCAAAGAAGTATTATGGTGCATTAGGGAATGAAGACCATTATGGAATAATCGAGGAAAAAGAAGTTCCTTGCCTTGGAGAGATACATAAATCCCCGTTACTTTTATTATGATAGGTTTCTATCCCCCTTTGAATTTTTTTTCTCTCTTAGGAATGCCTCGTAATTACATATAATTTTACACTAAAAAGGGACATTGATTTGGAAACAAATTTCGAATATGGCATCGATACCCACAGCTAAAAAAAAAATATACGGGCCAACCGTGTCGATATCCCGATAATTGAGGACATGTAAGAAATTTGTGTGTCGGGTTGTTGTACAGGTGTCGGTGGGTCGGAAGCCGGTGACGGGTCTGCGGCTATGCCTCGAAGGAGCGAAGCATAACCGGATTTGCATTCACATCCAACACTTGCAGACCCTCCCGAAGATCCTCCAGCCGTATTGGGACGCCCACGTGGCGATCGGGCCCCCGAAATGGATAGGGCCCGAGGAGCAAGACAGCCGGTGGTTCGAGCCCGTCAAGTGGAAGAACTTCTCCCACGTCAGCACCGCTCCGATCGAGTGCCCCGAGACCTTCTTCTCCGGCGACCTCTCCGGCGGAGTCCACGCCGTCACCGGGGCCCAGCTCCGCGTCTGGGACTTCGGGCCCAGGAACGTGCTCTACATGAACCTCCTGTACTCGAGGCTCCCCGGCTGCACCGTCAGAAGGTCTCTGTGGGACCACGCGCCGGAGGAGAGGCCGAGGAAATCCGGCGGAGAAGTCGTCGCCGGAGACTCGAGCTCCGGCCAGAAGGACAACAAGCTCGCGAAGTTTGTGGATACGGGTGAGATGAGCAAAGGGCCGGAGGACCACCCGGGCCACTGGCTGGTCACCGGAGGGAAGCTCGGGGTTGAGAAAGGGAAGATTGTGCTGAGATTGAAATACTCTTTGCTCAACTATTGATGTAAAAAACTCTTGTTATGATATATATTTTATATGTGTAGAGGTCTGGTTTTTGTTAGGTATTTAGTGGATGTATAATTTGTGTTCATCCTTGGCAACAAACCCTTTCCTTGTGGCCAATTCCTCAGTTTTATGGTGTTTTACTTGTGGCCAATTCAGTTACAAGTATAAAATCAAAAGCCCTAGGGAGAAGAAAATAAGTGTGAATTTCTCCTTGTACAGGTTGTGCCAAGGTCTTTTCAGGCTTTTGTTTTAATTATGAAAATCCGATGCCATAATCATATGATTCATGCAGACTTGTATTAGTAACCCAATAGCTTATTGATTGTTTTTATTTCGTAAATTACCATTTTTACAAGTATTTTTCATGTGTTTACCAATTTTTTTTTTTTTTTTTAATGGTTCCTTTAGAATTAGAGCTGTGAAAAAAAATAAATAAGTATTTATGAGAGTTTGAAATAATGAGTTATGTATTCAAAACCTAGCCTTGACCAGGAACATTAGAACACCGTGACTCTAAGTTAACTTTAGTGACTTATGAGACGTAATGAGTTATCTAACGGACCATTGACCTAACACGTGACTATAAGTTAACTTCAGTGGCTTCGTTTGGTAGCTTTGTTTGGTAGGAAAGAGAGAAAAATGAGTGGATGGATTAAATAAGATGGAAAAAAAAGTGATGGATTGTAATTTTCTCAAAAGTATGAAAGATTATTTTACATCAATTTGTTGTTTGGTATAAATAAATAAAAGAGAGGAAATAAGATTATTATTATAAAATAAAACAAATAAGCTCTCCTTTCTCACAATCCTTCCAAATTAGGGGGGGATTGATTTTCTGTGGATCCCACGGATTTATATCCTTCTTACAACTCTTTTCATCCTCTACTTTAAATATACCAAACAAGAGAAACTAAAAATACATCCACCCAAATCCATCTATATTAATCCATCCTCCCTAAAATCCACTCTACCAAACAAGACCTAAAAGAGCCTAAGGAGGGGACGAAAGAATGGACTGAAAGCCCAGCCTACATTGGCTGATCGGGTAAAGGAATCTTTTATGGGAGTAAGGGCTTTATCTAGTCAGCAAGGTTATTAAGGTTTTACATAATAACTAGAAAAAAAAAAGTTGTACTAGAGTTTCTCTTGGTAATCTGATATCTGTATATTGAAGGTGTGAGAGTAGAGATGCACGTACCTCTATTAGCTCACTTGGTCAGATTTTACAAGAAATACAAATTTCTTAGGCTATGTTTGGTTCTCATCTCAAAAACAGTTTTTGAGTTAAAAAAATTGAAAACAAAAAACGAACATGTGTTTGGTTTAATTTTTTTAAAATTTTTTGCAATTGTTTTGTAAAAGAGTAAAGAAAACTGAAAACAAATAAAATGTGTTTTTGGAAAAAAAAAAATTTCTCTTCTCTCCTCCTTCTCCTCATCTTCTCTTTTCATTTTTTCAAAAACAAAAATGAAAACTCTACCAAACACTTTTTTTTTCTTCAGTTTTTTCAATTTCTAAAAAACAAAAATGAAAACTGTACCAAACATCTTTTTGAAAACAACTGCAAAATAATTTTTCAGTACAACTACAAAAATTAGAAAATAGAAAACAAAATTTTTTTGAGTTAACTACCAAACAACCCCTTAGTTTTTTCTCTTTGTGGTCGTTCTTGACTAATTGTTGTGAGTTAATTATTTTAATTCATAACAAATTGGTATCATAGCACAAGATGACCGAGAGGGGACAAAAAGCAACTCAAATTTCATCTACTTCGCGGAACAGTCTTCGTACAAAACTTCTACAAGCCATGGAGAACATGCGAAGAGAGCTCAAGAACGAGCTGGTGATCGGACTAGCACATGTCAGAGGCGGAGTTCAAGAACCATCACTGAACATGAGCAGACTCCGATGAAGGGAATCCAGAGCTTGGGAGAAACTCCGAAGAGACCGGACAGCGTCGAAGATGGAGGAAGTTCTAGGCCAATCTCGAACTCAGTGCAGGACCCACCCTACGCCGTCTTCCGAGATCAACCGATCGAGCATCGTTCAGATTCATCGTTTAGACATGCCAGTTTTCGACGAAACCCACCCAGATAGCTGGATCTTTAGGGAGAAGCATTACTTTGCCACTTGTTGGTCGAACGAAGCAGAGAAGTTTGCTGCGGTGGTCATCGCCTCGACGGCGAGGCCATCTCCTGGTTCCAGTGGCGCGATGCTCAGAGTCCGATAAATTCACGGGACGAGATGAAAAACACAGTGCTCGGTCGATTTCACTCGTCGCATGAAGTGAGTCCATTCGAGCGACTCATGCCGCTGAAGCTAAAGGGCACGGTGGATGAGTTTTAATGCGACTTTGAGATTTTCACCACACCGCTACCATCGTCGAGCAATACTATTTTGATCGATATGTTCACAGATGAGCTTAAGCACGAGATTAGGTTAGAGTTGAGGTTATACAAGCCAGTGGGCCTTTGGGTTGTAATGGACATGGCCCAAAGGATTGAGGAAAAAATAGGGCTAATCCAAACCCTAATCTGAGCCCACGGGTCTCAAACTCTAACCAAGGTTCTAAATCGAATGGGAACTAGCCTTCGACGCATCGAAGCATTCCAGCTTCGACCCTGAAGCCGGAAATTCAAGCTCCGTCGAAGCATCCTCTGTTACGGTGATTCACTCCGGCGGAAGAACAACATCAGACAAGGGGCTTTGTTTTAAGTGCGACAAAATATTTATATGGACATAAGTGTAGGAACAAGGATTTGCACATAGTGTTTCTTGAAGACGAGGTAGAGCCATAAGACGAGGAGATCGACAACGTGATTGAAGAAGTCGATGACATCGGCGTCGAAGCAAGGATAATGGAGACTGTGGAGCTGCCTCGTAGCTCGATGATCAGGCTTACTGCTCCTCAAACGATGAAGGTCCAGAGAGCGGTTCATGATTTTGGTGGACTCGAGCGTGAGCCACAACTTCGTCTCCGCTAAGGTGGTCAGCGAGCTCGGATTGGCCATTACCAAGACGGAAGAATGCGGTGTTGTGTTGAGTAATAGAGTTACTGTGCCAAATCAAGGGTTGTGTCTAGGAATGGTAGTTGATTTTTCGGGTGTGGAGATTGTGGCGGATTTCCTAACATTCGACCTCTGGAGTTCCGAAATCATTTTGGGTGTACAGTGGCTTTGTACATTGGGCGGATTTCACAAGAGAGCTTTTTGGAGAAATGCTTCGTGCAGTTATTATCCAGAATAGTCTATCCCTTTCTCCAGCCCGGTGCTTCTCGTGCGTAGAAAAGACGGGCTGGAGATTTTGCATCAATTATTGGGCACTCAATTGGGAGTTCCCAGTAAGTTCCCAATTTCGATGATTGACAAACTCTTAGACGAGTTACATGGTGCTGTGGGGATCACGAAGCTCGACCTACGCTCCGGCTATCACAAAATTCGGGTGCGCGATGATAACGTCCACAAAACTGCATTTCGTACTCACGAGGGGCACTATGAGTTCCGGACTATGAGTTTCGGGTAATGCCTTTTGACATAACCAACGCACCAGCTACTTTTCAGGCGCTTATGAACTCAATATTCAAGCCATTGCTGCAGAGATATGTATTATTCTTCTTCGACAACATACTTATTTACAGCCACACATTGAGTGATCATGTGCAGCACGTTGACCGAGTATTGGAGATACTTAGAGAGCACCGTTTGTCAGTGAACAAAAAAAAGTGCAGTTTTGGGCAGCCCCGGCTTGAATACCTTGGTCACATTATCTTGGCGGAAGGAGTTGAAGTAGATGGTTACAGAAAGATCGCATAGCCCCTTACAGATCAACCAAAGAAGGACTGTTTTGAGTGAAGTGGGGACGCGGGGCATGCCTTCAACGACCTCAAGCGTGCCCTCACCACCACCCTTGTTCTCGCGCTGTCCGACTTTGCCAAGCCTTTTGAGATCAAGACCGACGCGTCCGGATTTGGACTGGGAGCAATGTTGATGCAAGATCGAAGACCAGTGGCATTTTACAGCCAAGTGTTGAGCGCGCAGGCTCGATTGAAGTCCATTTACGAGGAGTTGATGGCGATTGTACTCTCCGTACAAAAGTGGCGCCCATATCTCCTCGGCTGGCAGCTTGTTGTTCGCACCGACGAAAAGAGTCTCAAATACTTCCTCGATCAGCGGCTTATGTGTTGGAGCATAAAAAGTGGATGGCGAAGTTACTCGGGTACCAATTCACCATTAAGTACCGACCCGGGCCGGAGGAAAAAGCGGTTGATGTGTTTTCTGTATAACCACCGAGGAATGTAAGGCTTTAAGTGTGCACAAGTGTATGGATTTTGAAGAAGTTGCGCAAGCTGTCGAGGCAGATCCAAAAACATTGAAAATCTTGCAAGCGCCACTCACCAAAAGCACCGCGCTGGAAGGGTATGAGATGTTCGAGGGAAAACTTCTATACCAAGGCAGGTTAGTGATCCCCTAAGGAGCTTCCTTCATCATGAGATGCTCTTCGAGTATCATCACCACCCTACAAGAGGGCATTCTGGTGCCCTTCGCACGTTCCAAAAAGTGTCACTGAATTGGTATTGGAAGGGTATGAGGAAATCAGTGACAAATTTTGTGACAAAGTGCGATGTGTGTCAAAGGTACAAGAACTCTTCTTTAGCCCCACCTGGCCTTCTTCAACCCCTTCCCATCCCAGAGAATATATGAGACGACGTTTACATGGATTTTATAGAAGGGCTGCCAGTTAGTGATGGCATGGATTCGATACTTGTGATAGCAAATCGTCTAAGCAAATACACCCACTTCGTCGGGTCCGACGCCCGTTTTTGGCGCCGACTATAGCGATGGTATTTGTCAAGGAAACCGTATGCCTTCATGGAGTTCCAAGGTCGATCGTCTTGGACGGCGATAAAGTCTTCACAAGCGTTTTTTGGGAGGAGTTGTCCAAGCTCCAAGGCACTGTCCCTTAAAATGAGCTCAACTTACCGTTCGCAGATTGACGGACCAGCGGAAGTTGTAAACAGGACGTTGAAGACGTATCGCAAGTGCTTCGTGGGGGATAAGCCAAAACGGTGGAGTGCGTGGCTTCCGTGGGCAGAGTATTAGTATAATACAACCTACCACACTGGTGCATATACTACACCATTCCGCGTAGTGTATGGTCGCGACCTTCCAGAAATCATGAAGTTCGAAACCGGGTCTACCAAGGTGGACGCAGTTGACACTTGACCGAGAGGGACTCGATTCTCGCGGAGCTCAAATGCCTACTAAACTGAGCTCAACAACGCATTAAACACTACGCCGATGGGCACCGTCAGGATGTAGAATTTGGAAAAAGAGACCCGATCTACTTGAAGATTTGCACTCTCATGCTAAACCGATCGGAAACTCACACTGCGATTCTACGACCCTATCGTATCAGCCGTATAATTCAAGTATTCATCAAGTGGAAGGGGCTGCCAATCTCGGACTCCACATGGGAAAGCTTCTCCGACATTCAAAGCAAGTTCCCCATCTTTCGCCATAAGGACAAGGTGAAAATTCGAGCGGCGGGTATTGATAAGTTAAGTTTAGTGACTTGTGCTAAAAGAGCCAAAGGAGGGAACAAAAGAATGGGCCTGAAATGGCCCAGTCTATGTGGATGGGCTTTAGACAAGGATAAGGGCAAAGTAGGGAATATGGGCTGATAGGGTAAAAGAATCTTTATGGGAGTAAGGGCTTTATCTAGTCAGCAAGGTTATTAGGGTTTTACATAATCCTTTAAAGGTTATTAAGTTATATAGCCACACGGTTATAGTGAATTGAGATATATCCCACCTTTCTTTAATTTCTTATAAATAGCCAAATTAACTTATTAACATATTAATAAAAGACTTATTTAATCCAGTCAAACATGTAAAAAAAATGTAGTTAATAGGCTGCCACGTATGCAAGTTGACTATTTACAAAGTATTTACTAAAGGTTTGCTAATTTACAATTCATATAGTTTAGGTGGCTTACGTAGCCAATTTTTTGATCCTTTAAATAGAAAAGGAAAGTTGTACTAGAGTTTCTATCTTGGTAATCCGGTATCTGTGTATTTGAGGTGTGAGAGCAGAGGTGTATGTACCTCTATTAGCTCACCTGGTCAGATTTTACAAGAAATACATTTTTCTTAGTTCCTTCTCTTTGTGGTTGTCTTGTTCTTGACTAATTGTATTGTGAGTTAGTTATTTTAATTCAGTGACCAAACAAACAGAATACCATGTAAACTGAATTCGCAGCAGACTGGGCAATCCTTGTGGTTACTCAAGCTATCCATGGTTGACCTATGATCATCTTCAATATCAGCATCCTCCGAATTTCTAAAACTAGCCAATTTAAACATAAGTTCAGCCACAAAAGCCGTCTCTTGCTTCGCCAAATCCACACCACAGCTCTTGACTCACTCTCTCACCACTAAAGCCTGGCGCTGCAATTCTCGCTTCAATGAACTCACAGCGAATTTTGAACCGCAGTCTATATTGATTAAAAAAAAAGGGACAAATCTCACTGCGAATAATTTTGAGACACTTTTCGCGTCTAAACATAATGTCTGAAAGTACATATTCTACTATTTGTACCTCTCGTGTGATTTTAATCCCAGCAGCTCATTCCGAAGAGGAAGATTCGGATCGAAAGAAGCTCTACGGATCTGCTCACCGACTTATTTACAATGGACGCGCGTGAGTAATTAGATATTTGAGGATAAAATGTAGCATGTACGAATTTGAATAATTTTACATTGCTGTGTTTTATGGATTGATTGAATCATGTTGCTCTGTTACTGTATTTATTTATTTTTAATTGTGATTGTTCCTCGTAGTTTGTAGATATAGTCACATTGTTATCTAATGGCGTTTAAACTTCACAATACGTATTCACCACCACACACTGACAATTGAATGAATATAATAAATATAGTACCATAATTTATGATTCCACATTATTATGATATAACAATCTGAAATGTTAGGAAACTTTTATGTTTACTGCTGGTAAAAGTATTATTGTATCTATCTTAATTTATGTTTGAAAAAAAAAAAAAACCAAAAAGTTGGCTGAGAAGTGAACACAGAGTATAAACATAACATATTATATGCTCATTGAAGTAACATTTGCTTCAACGACTGTTCAAGCAAATGAAAACCATTTTATTTAGTGCCACCAAAAAAAATAAAAATTGCACACAATGAATGAACATAAGAGAGACAGGTTAACCATAAATCAAGACAGCTATGATACTTGATCACTTACAACTCACAACCCCACTTATCATCTCAAAAAGTAACAAAAAAAAAGGGAAGAAGTTGGGATTGCATCAATTCTTTCTTAAATACCCTAATAATAATATTAATATAAAGTAGCTCATCTAAAGATCTTAAAAACCATTCATATATCACAACAAATGCCACCTTAATATTGCTCACTTAATTAATAGCAATACCACATTCTCTTCCTCACTCTACAAATGTGCTCACTTTATATATTATTTATTTATAATTTATTTTTGAGTCTCTAGAACTGTTGACCCTCAAAAGTCTGGCCAAACTGCCAATGAGAGGGAGCCACGTCGTTAGAGACTAGGGTTTGACCGTTACTGTTTGTAACCCTAAAGGAGAGGGTTTGACCGTTGATGTAAGAGTTGGTTTGCCAATTCTGGCCCCAATTCCTTGACATTGGGATCCAACCGGTCCTCGAGCCCTTGATGGACACGGCTCGCACGTCCCCGGCCCCGCCCACATTCGAGATCAGCACCAAGTTGAAGTACGAGTGCCCGTTTATCGTGAACCTCACACCGCCTTTCTTCTCACACGGAACCCTATACACGTGTCACACAAAATCACCACATTATATTTTTTGTTTATTTTGAAGATCTTGATCCATTTTCATATTATCTTCGTCAAGCTATTTTGACGAAAATGATCAAATTTTTCGTTAAATTATATGTTTTACGTTGATACTTTTTTTTTTTTAACTTAATTGCATTTTTAGAAAGTAATGATAGAAAAAGTTAGATAATTTTCTTCTGAATGTCGACGACAGTTAGAAACTTGAATTAAATTGTAAAAAATAAAAATTCATGGATCAAAATCACTAAATAAAATTTAAAGGTCAAAATGGGATAACCTAAAGTTGAGGGGTCATAAGAGCCATTTACTAAAAGTTATACATACTGTCATTCATTATTTATAAAACTAATTGATTTCTAATTATAATAGTATATACCACCCTCCAAATAAGCTTTAACAGACTCGTCTTTGCTTTCCACCGCACAAAAATTAAAAAATATTTATCAATCTGTAAAAAAAAAAATGGTTTTGAATATTTGGAGTTTTATAATTAACAATAACTTATACGAGGGAAATACTAAAAAGATAATTAGATTTACATTTAAAAATAATACTAGGGAGTTATAATTAGACGTTAACTATTTTATAAAATATAAAAATAAAAATAAAAAATTCAAACGTATAAATACCACTTAAAATAAGTACTAAAATAAAATTGAAAAAAAAATAACTAGCGTTTTATCAACAAAGTTTACTACTCTCTCCCAACATGGTCAGCTATGCAATATTGCACTTACCTTCGGTAGAGAACGGGGACGATCCCAGCTCGGTACTCGGCGATGTGCAAAAAAGCGGGTTGTGCGAGATCAAAGTGTTGTCGCGGGGGATTGCACCACCCTCCGTTGTCGTTGGGGAGGGACGGATTTGGGGGACAGAAATTGGTGGCTGTCACTGTAATCATCCCTCCCAAACACCACTTTGGATCGTCGGCGCACTTTATCTGAAAGCAAGCGCCACAACTATACCCGTTATTGAAAAGCGCCGTGCTTAGCGCAGCCGTGCTCGTCCCATACCCTTGACTGTACAGGTTTCCGTACCCGCACGCTCCTCCTTTTATGCCGAAACGAGAAAAATTAATTGATTAGTACGACATTTCGTATGATTTTCGCTAGACGGATCCTACACTGATTTTTGTCACATTTTTTTTAGTTAGATCTGGAGTTAAGTTGTCACGTATCTATAGGAAGAGGTCAATATCGCCGCCACTCATATTTTGATTCGTATTACTCTTTTCATTGGCAATAAACTCGTACAAAAGAAATTTAAAAATAATATATATTTGCATGCCGTTTAAGGTTTTTATTTTACGACAATTTCTTTTATTTTTTAAATAGACAAAAAAAAAAGTTACATTTTTTTTTATTTTACTGTTGTGTCCCTAAACGAGCATGTGACTATAAGATACATTTGAATCTCCTCTATTTATGATTACACTAAAAAAATATATATATATATCTCCTCTATTTATGATTACACTAAAAAAAAAATAGAATTTTTTTTTTCTTCATATATATCGTTACCCATTGTGCCGGTTGCGTCACTGCCGCCGTAGAACGTGGCATGGGCGGTTTGCCAGCTTCCACTGTTGTCGTCGTAGGAGCCGGCAGTTAGGGTTCCTAATAAAAATATGTTTAAAATAATGGAAAACATTATTGCCCTAGAGAAGTTGTACTCCATTTTGTTATGCTTAGTTTTGTTATAGAGGGTTTGATCAATGTGAATAAGGTATATATATTGGCAAGTGGGTGCATTTATATAGCTTGAAGAAGGAGATTCATGAGCGGGTGGTGAGGGAGTGAAAGAAATAGCTGAGATATACAGTTGAAAATTAAAGACAAAAAAAAAAAAAAAAAAATTAATAATAAATAATGAAAAAGGATATGAAGAAGGGAAAGAACTATCAAGTATAGAGACTTAACCGTTGTCACGTTTGAGCCGTCCTAACCGCCAAACTAAATGGATTTCAATCGAATTAAATAAACCCTGATCACTACAGTTATGGAATGTTCACTTGCGTGCTTTTAGCTTAAATATATTGGGACCCTTCTCAACCATATATTATGCACTAATAATTTGTAATTAAATTAAATAAATAAAAAGTGTTGTACCCAGCACCCTCTATTTTTTTTTTTACATACGTAAATAAATAATTGGATCTCATATGCTTTAGAAAAAATATATCATGTATTTGTTGTACAATCTTAAATTTGATCCTAGCCACATCCATAAAAACAAAGGAAAAAGTAAATGATTCCGTTAATTTATCATAAATAAGAGTTACCATTTCAGTTTAATTTAGAAAAAAAAAAATACTTTTATTAATTCTATTTCCTCTTACTCGGATAAAATTAAAAATGATAAAAAAAAAATGGTTGAATTCGATAAAACTTTACTAACTTTTTTGGGTAATAGTTAAACTTTTGGATGTAGAGATTAACGGAAGTTATTCTTTGATGCATAATTACTATTAGCTATATATAATTTTAATATTATATTATCGTCCAATTATTACGACATAATTTCGGTTAAATTAAATTTTCTGTTAAAGATTAATGGAATTTAAAAATATATATTTTTAAATTAATAATTTAACATGAACGCAATAGTTTTAAGATTTTAGTCCTACATTTCTCGCACGGATCAACTACATATAATTTGTAGTATCAAAGTTTGGTAAAATGAAGGAAAAAAAATGCTTAATAAGTTATTAGGGAAAATATTAAGAGTATCCCCATGTTTAATCGAAATGTGATATTTATCCTTTCGATTTTTGGAAATATCAGATATATTCCTTCAGTTTAATATAAATGACATATACCTCCTCTAAAAAATGTTATATTACAAATATCACCATTTTCGTTTATTTTTTACAAAAAAATAATTTGAACTCCCCAAAATAACCTTAATATAATATTTATTTACTATTTTATTAAAAAAATTCAAAATCTCTCTTTATAAAAAAGGATAGAAAATAAAAAACTATTTCATTAATGGCATTTTGGGGAGTTCAATTTTTTTTTATAAAAAAATAAACGGAAATGGCGATATTTATAATATAACATATTTGTAAGGGAGATATATGTCAATTATATTAAACTGAATGAATATGTCTGATATTTCTGGAAACTGAAAGTATAAATCGTTCATTTCGTTTAAACACATGGGATACTTTAGATATTTTCCCAATAATATATCACCAAGGATTTATCGAACATTCTTATTAAGTTTTAAATCTTAAGCATGAAGAAAACTCCTATTTTAACAGTGCATTTGGAAAGAAAAAAAAATAGAGATGATATTCTTGATAAAAATACGTATAAAGTAATATAACTTTGGAGAATGCAATTTTTTAGTTGAAAATATGAATGAACTTTATTAGACTTGCTACTAATGCAAACAATCAAAAGTTATTCAGGGATATGAATTCCAAATTAAAGACCAAAGTGCTACAAAAACCACCAATGTTAGAGTCTATCATAACACTTCAAAGTTAAGTAATGGACATACGCTTAATTTTTTTTTTCAAACTGTTGGTGCACATTAGAACTGTTGGTGCAAAACAACCAAAGACAATTGAGGAACGCCATGAGAACTGTCATTAGAATAAAATGAGCAGACACAAAAATCGCGTTGAAATGGCAAAAAATCTCGTCTCTTTTTTTTAGAAAGTTGCGATATGTTTACAAGACCAGAAACAGACATGACCAGTCACATTTGTAACTACGAAACGAGGACATGCACAAAAAAGACTCCCGTACGTGGCGGGTCAAGAAAAAGACGCAAATTCTCGCATCCTTCTCTCTCCAAATGGTTGGAGATGGATAAGACCAAGGATCGAAATACCGTTATCGTTACCGTTCCGACCTTTCGAATTTACTGGTAACTCCCGGTACCGTAAAAGAATACCGGGGGAAGCAAGGAAACAAAAAGGAAACCGGTACCGTTGAACTTACCGTTACCGTAGAGGAATACCGTCAAATACCGTATTTACCGAGGGGAATTCAGAAAAGAAATATACAGAAAACATACAGAGTACGTAGGATAAAATTCATAAAATTAAAAATAGTGTACAATGTTTCAACACAATACCAAACACAACAAAAAGTAAGTTCAATAGAAGGAATATAAATGACTACTCAAGTGAGATTTCAAGATTTCAAAGGAAATAATATCAAGGAATTTCTCGAAGGAACGAGGAAATAATCGAGAATGAGATATTAAGAATATCAAGATCGATAAGGTTTTAGAATATTTTCACGAATGTAAGAAGGATTGTGAAAGTGAAAATATATTTTAACGACCTAACTAATTTCAACGTGAAAGGAATCCTGGAGGAAATTAGTGAAGTAAATTCCTCGTTATATTTTTACGTCTCTCGAGTGAATTATGGTCCAATGAGTTCATCGAGTAATTTTAATATATTAAGGTAATGAGAAATCTCGGAAAGAGTAAAGGAATTATCGAGTTTATCTCGAATAATAAATTAATTTCGAGAAAATATTCCGGAAATTAATTTAAGAAATACATTCTCAAGAATGGGAATTAATTCCGAGAAACCTTAAATATATTTTGATTAATCGAAAACGAACGAGAAAATTTTCGGTTCGAATAATATAATTATAATCTATTCGGTTATGGATTTAATTAAATAATTATAAGAAAATGACGTGGTTGTAACAATTTTTAAGGAACCCATTTGAAAGAAAACAAGGAAAAGAGGTTGGATTGTAATTATTAGGATAAGGTTGAGCTTGCCAACTCATCACTTATCTACACTAGAGCATCTTTAATGGTAAGCTACTACCATATTAGCTTCAATTGCCACATAAGCAATTTAAGCTACAACAATATTTTTCTCCATTGCTGAGCCAATTACTCTCCTAGCTAAGCCATCCGGATGGGTAACCTTTTTTTTTTTTTTAAATGTTAAAAATATCAAATCATGGTTGTGCTCAAACTCACTTCCAAAACTAGAGAGTGACATACACTCACATGAAGAAATTGGAGTGTGAGACACACTTGCTACATTTCACATTTGTTTAAATAAGAGTGAGACCCATTTGTTTTGCTAGAGCTATTGGCTCCATAGAGCTACTTTGCTCCACTAAGCAAATGAAAAAAAAAGTGCAATAATGGTAAGCAACTAGCTTTAATTTTTCTAAAATTGCTAGCAGGTCCTTTATTTGCACCGTTAAAGTTGCTCTTAGTTGCCTAATAAAATTAAAGGACACGGAAAAAAAAAAAGAAAGAAAGAAAAGAAAGAAGAAGAAGAAGAAGAGAACCGAGCGGGAGAGAGAGAGAGAGAGAGAGAGAGAGGGAAAGAGGGAAAGAGATCGAGGGAGAGCAAGAGAGAGAGAGCGAGCGACTGAGGGAGAGGGAGCTCGGCCGACAGCCACCGAGACCCGGAACCCACCTCGCGCGCGCGTTCTAGCCGAGAAGACGAGGACGCCGGACTGAGAGGAGATGCTGGGAAGCTAACCGGGAAAGGCGGGATACGGGAATGAATGGCCGTAGTCGCGTCGGGAAGCTAGCGGGTTGGCGGGATCCGGGTTCCTTCCCGGTTCCCGGTCCGGTTCCCCCGGAATCACCGGAAACTTCCGGTTTTGGTGGTTCCGATGCCGGGGAGTTCAAAAAAGGGGGATCCCGGCCGGTTCCCGTCCGGTTCCCCCGGGATTTCAATCCTTGGATCAGACATGATACGTCGCATCTGCATTTTTATATTTATAATAATAGTAGAGGATAAAAATGTAAGTACACATAAAGATGCCAATAGAATCAATCCTAATATTCCACTACAATATGCACGTGTCCTCCCATCTTTTGTTGCTAATTGGCTGCAATGTCTGGTTGGTCATGTTCTCCCAAGCTTATCTCGCGTCATCTAGATGGTTCATCCCTTACTTGGGTCAACTCCCGCTCGCCCAACAGATAGGATTCTTAGCTCCCGTACAGACAATTACATATTATAACCTCAAATCTCCTAAATTATTTTAAAAAATTATACCTACATAACTTATTTAAAAAATAATTATAGCCTTAATCTCAATAAAAGTTTTTTTTTTTCAATTTATTTCATTTAATAATTTATATGTAGTGTTGTCGCTAAAAATTGAACAAAAATTGAAGACTTCGGGTGGTTCGACCCAAGGCCGGACCAAGTGGCCGCGCCCTAGCCGGATTTGTAGAAACTCGAAAGTCACGAGTTCCCTCTCCTAGCTCAAGAACGTTCTTTGTTCGTCGCGGAGATCTAAGAAGAAGAAGAAGAAGAAGATAAGCTAGAAGGGTGGCGTGCTCTGACATTCAACATTAGTCTGATTGCTATGCGTGAAGCGGGGACACCGTTATTCTTTGAGAATATTTGAAAGAATCGAGCTCGATCAGAGTGAAATCCGGTGCGGAATGTCACCGCAGCGTTTCACGACTCTGGAATCAAATGATTGTGTTAGGAAGAATTGTGTACATTTTGCCTCTAAGTGAGTGATCTATTTATAGTCGTTGGAAGGCTAAAAAAGCCCTACAAGTCGGATTGGACGAAGACAATGCGTGCATGGGAGGCCTTGCGCACGTATGGCGATTAGAGGCGCGCACGCTTGTTTTTTGCTTATGCATGGCGCGCCAGATGCCAGACGCGGTGCGCCATGGAGATTTTCGCTTCTTTCTTTTTTTTCTCGCCTTTCTTTGTGGGCCCGTTATAGATGGATTCTTTTGCATTTGTGAACCCGGATCAGGATTTCTTATGAGCCTCATTTGAGCTTTGACATGGAATTCATTGCAAGTCACCAAGAATTTGATATTTCTAAAAATGACCGACATCATATATTCATTAATTATCTATTAAATTTAGGATATTTAAGCTAAATAGTCAACTGAAACAGATAAATTGTAAAAAAAAAAAAATAGAAATTAATAGGTGCATGTTGTACGCTTTAAACTTCTATTATCCAGCTTGAATTTAGCATGTTCCCAAGTGTTTTTTGATGGTTTTAGACTTATTATGATGATTTACATGTTCACATGAGTAAAGGAGCCTCTATAAGTTCTTTGGATTCATTTTCAGGCAAAACGTAGCAATCGAGAATCGAAACGGGTCAAAAACATAGCATGGGACGCAGAGGAACAAAAATCATAATCTCCGCACGGCGCGCACTCCCCATCGCGCGGTGCACGAAATGTTCAGGCGGTCCCAGAACATTACGCGCGTTCTGTGAGGAATTGAAAGTTCTACCTCGCGGCGCGAGCCCCTCTCCGCACGCCGCGAGTTGTAAGCAAAATATCGCCAACAGTCCCAGAACGATATGCACGTTCCACGAGCTTCTAAAATCCTTCAAAGTGTGTCGCGACCTTCTTCTTGCCCGCCGCGAACTCTCTTCCACGCGCCGCGAGCCCCCCTTCTGTGCGCCGCAAGTTCCTGTTAGGAAAAACAGGAAATTAACAATTTTTTAATCGTTTTGAACCGTCGGATCAGTTTTAATTACAGTATTGGTTTAGGTTGCTAGATGCTCGAGAGATATTTAGTGATATAATTATTGTGAACGTGGCTAGCAAAATATGAATGTTTAAATCGTGCATTATTTCTGTTAATTCAAACCATCAAATAGACTTGTGAAACCATAGTCTTTACATTCATATAGTCGTAAAACCACCGTTTAATTGCTTTGTTTAGTTTCTTGTCAAAAATTTGTGACAACCTTTTCCCCATTTTT
Source organism: Urtica dioica subsp. dioica (assembly GCF_054948205.1). NCBI lineage: Eukaryota > Viridiplantae > Streptophyta > Magnoliopsida > Rosales > Urticaceae > Urtica > Urtica dioica. The sequence goes on along the minus strand of NC_142757.1, from coordinate 49,903,025 downwards.
TTAGTTCAATTCGTTATAGTTGATTCAATTATTAATTAAGCTTAGACCTCGTGGGTTCGACATCCATACTTTCATATCTATAGAATTTGGGCGAAACGTACACTTACGTGTACGAAAATATCGAAACAAAAATTCCGTTAAATTGTCATTATTTGGCTATTTTGCTTTTAGAAAAACTCGAAAAACCTTGTCAATTTGTTTATAAATCAAAATCTTTGCTTTTTTTTTTTAATGAAAGTTCGGAACGACTATATATATTGTCTAATTTTTACTTAATTTTTTTATTTTCAATTGTATCCTTAGGTAACACATCCCCCCTCGTTGCTTACTTGCTTCGCCACTAGCCATTGGGAGAGCCGGAAATTTGATGGAGGGAGGGCACGTATTGAAAAAATAATCATTTGAGAAAATTACACAATTTTAAACTAAAATAAATAATAATAAAAAAGAGATTTGTAACTAACTAGACCACTTTAAACATGTGATTTTGGATCTAGCCTATGTTTGACAATTTTTAGGGATATAGTCAAATGGTTTATGTGACAATAATTAAGGTCTGATTTGCCCTTATTTATTAATAAATTCGTCATTTTCTCTCTCTTATTTTTTTCAAATAATTTTTTTGCATCAAAACTTCAAAAATTCGTATCTTTCTCATACGAACTCGAAATTGAGTAATTTCAAATCCTACAAATTCGTAGCGTCTAGATCTTCAAAAATAGACCCAATGTGTTTGATGAAAAATTATGTTCAATGCATCATATTTACATTTCCATTTTTTTTATAATTTCAAAAAATTTCCGTTATTTCGATATTTAAGGTAGATTTTTCTACATCTATGGTATTAAACATTATTTTTCATCAAACACAATGGATCTATTTTTTAAGATCTCGGCGCCACGAATCCGTATGATTTGGAATCACTCAATTTCGAGTTCATATGAGATAGATATGGTTTTTTGAAGTTTTTATGTAAAAAAAAGTATAGGAAAAAAATAGGAGAGAGAAAATGACGAATTTATTAATAAATAAGGATAAATAAGACCTTAATTATTGACACATAATCATGTTGACTATTTCTCTAAAAATTGTGAAACATAAGCTAAAAACAAATTTCATAGTTTCATTTTAGTTATTTTGCTACGGCCTAAAAAAACCTCCTAAAATCTCAACCGACTATAAAAGAGTGTGAGGCCACGTAGCAATGTATACATAATTTCTCTCTCTCTCTGTCAACAGTGGGACCCACCCAAATAATATACCCCTCGTTATAGTATAACATTATAACTACATACACAGTATCTTAAGTCATTGTTTCAGAAAAATCAATCCTTATTTTATTTATTTATTTATTAAGGTAGCATGTAGTTAATTATTTAAACTAAAGCATTTTTTTATATGAACTGTAACACTTAAGAAAAACTTATAACATATTTATAAACATAAATAATGTATGTCTAAAAAATATGGGTGTTCAAGTATCAAATGATTGAATATGATATCGCTTTTTTTTTCTTCTTATTGGACGTGTGGGTGTTCAATGTATTTTCAAAAAAAGAAGCAAACTAATTAAATTTTAAAACATTAGCTACTAATAAAAAATTAACTATCCCTTGAATATTAAAATAAATAGATAAAATTATATGTAAATAATGGTTAATAATTATTTTATTATCACGTATATATTATACTTCCAAGCGCAGAAGTCCAAGTTTGAAAGAAAAAGAGAGAGTTAATATGTAGTCATATATATATATATATATATATATATATATATATATATATATATATACTTTTTCAAAAGCGTACGACATCTGTTGAAGTGACAATTAACTTTAGAAGAATTTGTTGTAACTAATCAATTATTTAGTCTCTTTCAAGATTTTAGTCAAAATTTCATTTTATTAAAAAAAAATATAGTCAAACAGGCCGAAGTAAATTAGATTAACTAAAATAATTAATTTAATTAACTTTGGTCAGGCATAGTTAATTTAATTTACTTCAGTCTGGTGTAAACGTGGTCATGGGGAAGAGAAATTTAAGAGAATTCTATTCTTTTCTCTTTCTTTATAGGGAAGATAAATTTCCCTTCTCTTTAAATGAGGAAAGAGAATTTCCCTTCTCTTTGCATTTAAGGGAAGAGAAGAGAACCCCAAATAATATTCTCTTCTCTCTCTTCTCCTCCAAACCGTAGGTTTATTTTTATTTTATCTTTTTAAAAAAAATCTGAGCCATTGGATTTATGACCGTTGGAGATCCAATGGCTCAGATTTTTTGACCGTTTCAGCCCAAATATTACCGTTTTATATCCGTTGGAACCCCAAAAAATTTAAAAAATTCATTTTTAACCCCCTCATTTCTTTATCTATAAATACACCCAAATATCTCCAATCATTTTTCACAAAACACTCTCAAATTCTCTCATTCTTCTACATCTCTCTCAAAATTCATTTCCCATAGTTATAAATTTTATCATATAGTAATAATTTTATTATACACTTCAATGTCCCGTAAATCATCTAACTCGTCCCGATCCCATCATCCGCCTCCTTTACCCCAAAACACACCTCCCACAATTCCTCCACCACCCCAACATTCCCCGACCAACCAATTTCCTCAAAATTGGTTAGGATTAAACCAAATTCCTAATTTTGAAAACACCAAGTTTGACCCGACTCCATTACCTTCATCTTCTTACCAACCTCCATCATTCAACATAACCCAATACGAAACCGAGTTCAACCCAAATCCTCCTTATGTTCAACCACCTAGTCAAATCCAATTTCAAGTCCAAAATTCCCAACAAGCCCGAATACCACAAGAGGATGATGATGAAACCCAAAATCCTTATATAGTATATCGACAATATGAAAGTGAACATATTAACCCCGAGGAGGAGGCCAATGAGGAGGAAGACGATGAGGAGGAGACCGAAGAGGTGCAACCACATCATCCTCCAATCCAAATACCACAACCAAGACAACAAGAACAAAGGCCCCGAAAGAAAAGAAAGGCTCGATCCCACGTATGGCAATTCTTCGAGCAAATGGGCGAAGGCTCTACCCGTCGAGGAAAATGTCTAGCATGTGGAAATGTCATCAAAGCTCAAAATGGCGTGCAAGGAACTTCTTGTCTAAAACACCACTACAAGAAGTGTTCCTCGATTGGTTCTTCAAGTAATGTAAGTATTCACGATCCCTTAGAACATAGGACACATTTAGTTGAGTACATTATTTCCACGAACCAATCGTTTAGTCATGTTGAGGATGAAGGTTTTATTAAATATGTTAGTTATTTGGTACCTGGTATTCAAATTATTTCTAGATCAACATTGAGGCGTGACGTACTCAAATATTTTTTGGAAGAAAAGGAAAAAAATGAAAGCCATTTTATCTTCTGGAACGTTTAGTGTAGCCTTGACCTCTGATATATGGACGGGTAAATCTAGGATGGATTTTATGAGTGTGGTGGTTCATAACATAGACGAACAATGGAACCTTAACAAAAGGATTATAGCCTTTAGAAGAATAGAAGGAAAGCACACCGCGAATAACATATTAGAGATTATATTAGGTGTTATTCAAGAGTGAGAACTTAGTGCTAGAATTATTTCTGTGACCCTAGATAATGCCACTAGCAATGATTCCATGATTAGAGGATTACAAACCAAAATACTTTGTGAGGAAAACCTTATGCACCAAAGATGTGCCACACACATCATTAACCTTATAGTTCAAAGTGGGGCACGAGCTTTTCATTATGGGATTAAGAGAATTAGACATGCTATAAGTTGAATCAATAGTTCAACCCCTAGAGTAGACGAACTTAAGAGGAGATTTTTACTTCATGGACTACATGAAAGAACCTTTCATGTAGACAATAAAATTAGTTGGAACTCCACATACTTGATGTTAACAAATTTCTTATCCGAGGGTTATTATGAGGTTATTGTAGCTTTTTACAATTCAAGTTTGAGTGAAGGTGAAGGTGCACTAAGCGAAGAAGATATTAACATGGCTAAAGTTTTTGTTACTTTTCTCCAACTTTTTTATGACCAAACTTGTTGTTTATTTGCTGTTTATAAACCTACTTCTCATTTAGCAATTCATAGTCTTTGTGCAATTGCTCAACATTTTAAAACCAATATGGACTATGTAATTTTTCAGGATTGTATTTCCTCTATGAGAGACAAATTTTTAAAATACTGGGGTAAAGACAAAATTCCTTACTTGTATGGGTATGCTTGTATTTTAGACCCTCGTATTCAAATGGATGGTTTTAAAATGTTTTTAAATTTTTTACAAGATATGTTCATCGGGGAAGATTATATTACACATGATCACAATAGGATCGTGGAGGGTTTTTATGATCTTTTCAGGGTCTATCAAGAACGAGTTGCACCGCTCCCCGAACCTAGCCCACCACGAAATGCAAGGCAAGAAGAAGAGTATATGTTCTTGTCTGTTCACCGACACTTTCGTGGAGTTGATGGATCTCCACAATCGTCTCCAAGAGGGAGAGGAGGGATAGGATCTCCACAACCGTCTCGACCGATATATGAAGAAATATCAAGATACACTACGCATCTTCACGTTGAGTACTCGAACACCAAACTTGACCTCTTGGATTGGTGGAGGCAACACGAAGGAATGCTTCCTATTTTAGCAAGTATGGCTCGTGATATTCTGACGATTCCTGTTTCAACCGTTTCCTCTGAATCCGCATTTAGTAGTTCGGGGCGTATTATTGATGATAGGCGTTGTAGTTTATCACCCGAGATGGTTGGGACTTTAACGGTGGGCAAAGATTGGATTCTACATAGCCGACGAGCACAAGAGACATTTCGCGAAATTGAAATCATTGATGATTTTGATACTCGATTCTCAAACATAAACCTTACCAACCCTTAGTATTTTATTTGTAATTTCCTTTTAATTTTGCTTTGCATTTTGTTTTTTTTTTTTTTTTTTTTGCTTTGTAATATCTTGTGTAACCACGGTTTTCCTCCGCCATAAGCGAGGGTTATTAATAAAAACACCACGTTTCCCTTTAAAAAAATATTTACTTACAATTAAATAGAACAACACATTTAGTCATGAAATAATTACACACACATAAAAATGTCTTTTCTTTTTAGTCCCTTCAATTAAAAACACTACAAATAAATACCATTAAATTTAAATAAAAAATATATTTTAGGAGAAGGGAATTCTCTTTTAAGGGAAGAGAATTTCTCTTCCCTTTTAGTAGAGGATTCCCTAAAATAAGGGAAGAGAAATTCTATTTCCTTATTTTAGGGAATTCTCTAACAAAGGAGAAGAGAACTTGTGTTCCTTTTTTTTGGCACCGTTTAGTTAGGAGCGAGGTCGACATGAATTTCCTTGTTCACAATGATGAATAAAAAAATTGTAAATTAAATTAAAAAAATTGATATTTTAGAGAGAACTTAGGCTCCTCAATTCATCTGAGTTTTCATAAAATAAAAAAAAAATATATATTCTTAAAACTCAAGATTGTCACGTTTCATTAGTACTGGGCTTTTACTAGCTTCGTTTTTTTGTACAATAGAACGAAAGCCCATTAAAAAAATTGTAGAAATTGAATGTGGTAGTGTGTTTTTGAAACACATTGCAAGAATATCGTGTTTAAAATTTTCATCTCGAAAGTCTTTCAAGTTGAAAACAATCATTTTTCTTGATGTTTACATATTTTTGTTATTTTATGTTTTAAACTCCGTTTACAGTTTCATTTATAAGAAAAATAATCTCAAATAATAGTTTATTTATAGTTTAAAAAAACATTAGTTTTGAAATGATTTATTTTAAGTATACAACAATCATTATATTCCAATTACAAAGAGTGGAGTAGTAGGAAATGAAGTCCAAAAGCTTCCTACCAACCTCCTCTCGATATTTTGATTATTTTAATATCCCGATCGATGCCCAATGAACTTTAATGGGATCTGATGATCAATTGATAACAACTTAATAACCCTATTTCTATTCCTTTCCTGCTAGATATTCCACGGTTCTTGATTCCAAATTTTTTATATATATAGTGCATGAGTTCAGGGATAAATTATGTATTTAAACCGTTCCCAGTTGGTTGGTTTAGAATTGACGCACGATCAATTTATTTTTGTGTGGATAAGCAATATTGATTTTGTCCCCAACACAAAACAAGTATATTTTGCTGAGACACATGAATGGTTAAATACAATAGTTGTCCAAAATTGATGATCCTAATTGTTTAAAAAAATTGAGTAATTTATAATAGAGAAAAAAAAATGCGCTAGTTGCTTATTATATGTGACAATTCCAGCCACTCTATGCGAATTCGAGCATCATGTTTTCTTTCTTGTGATTTCTCTTTTATAGTGGTCTTTTCGTGATTTGTGGTTGGTCAAATGCGATCTTATGGTTTTGTGGTTTCTTTCTTCGTGGCCATGTTATTATTAATGTTTTGACAAGTCACCTCTTGTTATTGATATTCTTAATTATATTGGATAGTATATGCGCGTTTATGAGTTAGATATTTCTCTTATTTATTGATCCCAACGAGCAAACATAGCAATGACCCTTGAACCTCAGATCTACATCTACAAATAAGATATCATATGCATTGTTAGACAAAATTAGTACAACAATTGTCTCACGAAAAACACCTAGTTTCGAGAATGCAGTTTCGAGAAATTTGAGTGTCTAGGTGAAATATCCTTAAGTACAGACGAATCTAGTAAACAAGAGTAAATAAATGAGGGTGTTAAATTATAGGTGAAACTTTGGACTTGTGTTTTGTTTGCAAAAAATGCCAATGAATCTCCTTTACGTACTTCTTCTCTATTTATAGGTAGTTTTGGGTTGAGAACGTACGGCGATCAACCCCACGTTCTTGACAGTCATTAAGTAACTGTTCCCATTTCGTGTGTAGTGAGTAAGTATTCCTCGTATGCAGGGGCGGACCCAGGTGATGGGGTCAAGTGGCCTGGGCCCCCCCTGGACAAAAAAATTCAAGCTTAAAAAAAAAAAAAATTAATTTTTTTTTTCAGCCTAAACTGAATTTTGGCCCCCCATCTTTCCAAGTTCTGGATCCGCCACTGCTCGTATGCTCGGTAAAATCGTCGAAGTGAGCGTTTTATTTTGATTTTACATGTGTTTTGGTAGTATTTGACCTACCAACTTCTCTTCTCTTCGAAGTTTTACTTGGTAGGGATCGTTTTTGCCTTGTGAACGGGTCGTTTTTTATCCTTCATAAGCTTTCGGGCCTATTTAACTCGAGTTCGGTGCTAAATTCATTCTGTTCTCGGTGCCTCCGAGTAAGTGCTCGGATTCAAGCAACTTATATGAGTAACAATATGGAATTATAATTTTATTCAAACTAAATGTTTGAGTTTTATTTGGCACAATTATTATTTTTGAAAGTTGCATGTGTTAGTCATTTTTTGAAACTAATCACCGGAATATTTTGTAAAAAAATTATATTGCAAAAATTGTATTTATTAGTGTAGATTTTATTCAATTTTGTTTACTGTTTACCATTTATTTACAAGTAACATAGGTGTTTTCAATTTGAAATTTTATTTTATTTTTAAAAGAATTTAAAATACTTACTTTTTAAACTAAAAATATTATATTAAACTTGTAACTGTTACGGACAATTAATTATTATTTATACCCACAATTACTACTTTAAAATATATTATAGTAAGTTTCCCATTACTATTTTATTTACAGAAGATTATAGAATGCATTTCTAAAGTACGGTTGCAGGCCTACTAAGGACAATAGTGTGAGTCTGTGTACACATAACCGATACATGTGGGCTTGCCTAATGTCTAAATGGGTTGAATGTCTTCACTCTTTTAGTCGGTGTCGAAGTTTTAAAACAAATAATAATATTTATTTGTAATAATAATTCTTTTTATTAATATAATAGTCGGTGCTCACTGCTCGTATCCCAATTAAATGCATTCCACTTCTTAGATCTTCCCACAACTTTTTGTCACTTTTTTTTGTGATTTAACTAAATAGCCAATGCAGTGGTAATTGAACCCACAACTTCCACACAGGAGAGTGGTGTGAAATTACCACTCAGTAATACAGTTTTAAAAACAAAATTATTCTTAAAATTAATATTTTAAAAGTGATAAATTGTTTAATAATTGTAAAAAAATTTAATTTTTGTGTCAAAAAAATATTTGAATCTTGTTAATCAGTTAGTTTCAAATGACTATTTTATACAATTTTTCATTTTTATTTTAGATAAACATTTTGTCACTCTAAGAGAGAGCGTTATTCATGTCCTTAAAAAAATCAGCATTTAATTATATTTGGTAACAAATAAATCAAATTTCGTATTTTAACATGTTAAACACCTTCATACGAAACTTCAAATATTATCTCAATTTTAGTGGTATACATGGACATCCTCTCTAAGAAGTAGTTAAGATGAAACAAAAATTACTAAAAAATCCCATTTTAAGTAAAGGTGCCCATATGATATGAAACTTGGAAAAATATTCAATTTTTGATCTGCCCTTGGTCCAGAGAAGGTTCGAAACCGGGTACTGTTTTTGTTCCAAATTTTTCTCAAGAATCCCAAGAGATGCTAATTTTATACCATATATTTCATAAAAATATATCAAATATTTAACAGCTTAATTAAATTATCAATAAAAGAATCTCCTGATAAATAGTATATAAATAACATCTCCTGATAAAAAGAGGTCATGAAATTGTCATCAATCTATCAATAAGGAAGGCACGCACAACCATACAAGAATCTCAATCTGTTTACGTGTATATATGGGACCAAAAATGTGGCAAATATATCGGGTACACGTACACCAAGATTAGCGTAGTTTTAGGACCATCGGCGAAGTGAAGCTCATACCATCGAAAGACGTGAAAAATGGACGAGTTTTGGTGTTTTCATGGCACACATACCCAAAACCCTTATATTGCTCCTTGAAATTTTGCATGGGAACACGCTAACTTATCTTACGTGACAATGTCATCGAGTTTTTTTTTTCAACGTTTACACTTTACAATAAGAGGAGGAAAATGATATTAGAGGAGGAAAAATATTAGGGTTACCCCTTCAACAAAAAAAAATGATAATAGGGTTCTTTTATGTATATGTCATGTCATTGATATAGAAATCCAATCGGCCTAATTTATATAGTTATACTAAATGATATTAGTGCATTAGCTGGCTAAAATCGAGAAAATCACTCAGCTGTTCAACGAAGCTAGGATTTTAGTTTATATAGAATCTCTTAGCTGCCTTAAAAAAAAGTTTAAGATAGATTGAGAATCACAGTTATGACTTGTGCCATTCTGAGGTACATCGTTTCTCGTTCCTCTGCTAACACCATGCTAGGCATTCAAATCGGTCGTCTAGTAATAACCAACACATTGAAGAAAGTCAAAAACAGCATTAAGATTTCAGAGATGATCAGAAAATTAGGTGACCCATAATAACTACTTCACTACAAATAACAGTGTCTTTCACACACAAAATAGAACGTTCCACACAAGAACTGTTTAAATTAACTTTTTAAGTGGGACCGACAAAAAATAATACTTATCTTATCTATATATAACTAAAGTAATGACCCAAAAAATAAAAAAAAATCATAAGAAGTACCAACGCTCCACAATTCTACATGAAAATTTTCGTGCCGTCCTTAAAATGTTTGTCAATGATACTATGTTATAAGTAGAGCTATTAGAATTATAAATTAGAAGGAATACTTATTATTAGTAAATAAAAATATAATAATCAATGCACATGCATATCTGTTAATTATAGTTATTGCATATAACATTTGTGAAGTAATAATTATCAGGAACACAAACTAATATTTATATACGACATTGTTAAATTTGTAAATGTTATAAGGTATTTAGAATTATATTTCTTGACAAAAAATTAAAAACTTCCAATATAAAAAAATATTAACACGTAATAAAATCCATAATTTAAAAATAATTTTGTTCCAATAATTGTTGCATGTACATTTATCAAGTAATATCAGGAGCACAAACTAGTATATATATGTCGTTTTTTTTTAGTAAGTATATGTCGTTTTTAAAATTTGTAAATGTCTTAATATCAATTTAGAGACATATATATATATATATATATATATATATATATATATATATATATCGATTATCTACTAATATAGCAACAAATGTATTGGGCGCAAGCAACAAGCTTTAATGAGTCATATATAGCCTTTGGCATTGGAAAGTGTGTTTATTTATATCCCTGAATCCTTCCTGACCACCGTATATAGACAAACACAGATCACAAAAAATAATTATATAAAAAAAAAATGTAACAATACACAAAACATGAACACAGGGCATCACAACAATTTCCCTATATAAACCCTACAAAGCCACAACCAAATGCACTACCACAGCAAATATTCTCTCTCACTAAAAAAAAAAAACCTAATATCTCTCTTTTCTTTCCCACAAAGCAAACACACACACTCACACACAAATATATATATATAAAAAATGGCGGGAAGAGTAGGGACGAAGGTGGTGGTTGCGGTAGTGCTGTTGGCGGCGGTGGCGGCGATGGCGGCGGAGGCGGGAGTGACGTGCGGGAGCGTGCAGGGGGCGATGGCGCCGTGCCTGAATTACCTCAGGACCAGCGGCGCAAAGCCCTCGAAGCCCTGCTGCGACGGCGTCAAGTCGCTGGTTACGTCGGCGACCACCACCGTCGACCGCCGCACAGCCTGCAACTGCCTCAAGAACTCCGCCGGAAAGATCCCCGGAATCCTCCCCTCCAACGCCGCAAACCTCCCCGCCGCCTGCAACGCCAAGATTCCTTACAAGATCAGCATCTCCACCAACTGCAACAAGTATGTATACTATATCTATATCTATCTATCTATCCACTCATAATATATGCTTGCATTGCATGCATTTCGATAATATATATGTTAGCAATATTAGAACAAAAATTTAGCTATATAAAAGTTACAAAAACATAAGTCTGTTTTTAGTTAATGTTTCGTAAATAGTCATAAATATTTCATAAATAGTCAAAAATATGACATAGCCAACGTTATTTACATATATTTACTAAAAATTTACTTTGCGTAAATTTACGTGACTATTTACAAAAAATTAACGAAATGTTAGTTATTTAAAAATTTCTAACGTTTCATATGACTAGATAGCCACTGGACTCGTATTAAAATAATGTTGGTGGGATACAAAGAATTTGAGAATTTTTTTTTTATAACAAAAAACTAATAAAAAATTGGAAATAGATTACAAACTATATGCAATATATATTACTTATTTATTTAGGCTTTTCACGAGTGAAATAAGTCAAATTAATTAAAAAAAAATTATATGTATTGACGAATTTGAATTTTTGTATGTACCTATTTCCTTGTTGTTAATTTTGCATGATTGAGCACAGAAAATTAGATTTGCAGTTGCTAAATATGCTACTATTTGTTATATAAAAAATAAAAAAAATAAAAAAAAAAGATCGAATACTGTTTGTCAATTGAATAATGCGTTTATGATTTTTCTACATTTTCCTTGATTTGTAATACATCTGATTTTTATATTGCAGCATCAACTGAGGCAAACTGATTTCTGAGGTAGAGCTGAGATGGGATTATATGAAGAAGAATAGCGACCTCTTAGCGAAGCTTAATTAGTATCATGAATAATCGAAACGAAATAAAAGTAGCCTAGAGAGTTTGGATGTATTTCCTCTGCTTAGTGCGAGTCTCTCAGCAGATTTATAACATCATTATGTCTAGTCGTGTCATACTCTTTTTGAGTGTCTTTTGGTCTAAAATGTTGTGTCGTTTACCGTGCTGTACTTTTTTGAGTTGCCTATCAATATCAAGTATTTTCTTTTTCACGAAGAACTAGTGAACGTTTTCATAATTATTATTTTCTTTTTGCTCTGGCCCAATATCAAAGTGAAACCTCTTAAAATCTCAAGAAGTCACAGAATTATAGCGAAATTAACATAACATGCAATTGAGAACTATGGGGGAAAAATCGATTGGCTAAGTCAGTGTGGTCAGCAATTTTATAAGACCGCTGGAAGAAAAGCTACTAACTTACATAGAAAAAAAAAAGAACTTGAGAAGAAGAAGAAGAAGAAGAAGGCTACTAAATTAATAACAAAGAGCAAGGATAATGGTACACGTGATTGGTTAGATAGTCACAATTTCTTTAGCATATAAAAAGACAAATAAAATGATAAAAATTAACTTAGTTTATTAAAAAGAGCAATTAGCGCAGATGGTCCCTGATCTGTCGCTTGTTTTTGGATTTTGCCCCTTATCCTTTATTTATCAGTAAATATATCGGCGAACTCTTTATTTATTGGCATCAAAAGTCTATTCTAGAGTGTTAACTAATTTATTGACGGAAACAACTTATGTTAGGTATTTGACCCTTTGATTCCATTTCCCTTCTTTTTACTTTTTTTGTTTTTTTGTTTTTTTTTTTTTCTGGGAGCCGTTTGTTTTTTTAAACCCCTACGTTGATGAAAAAAAAAAATCCTCTGTAACAAATGTGAAGAAAATACCAGACTTTGGTTTTTAATCTCTTGTTACTAATAGTTACCCAACATTAAGTTTCCAGTTTTACTCGGTCAATATATACTCTTTTAATAATGTATGAATATGCTATGTTGAGCCATTGACTTTGAATAGCGGAGTTTGCTGACCTTAAAGGGCTTGGAAATCTTGTAAAAAATATGATCGAGGCAAAGAAAGATCAAGTATATATATCCACTAGTATATTTGCTCATCACACTAGTATTGATTTTTCTAGTTGTTACCGCTTCGGTCGAAAGAGTATTTTCAAGCTTGAATATTGTGAAGAATCATCTACGCAATCGAATGGGAGATCAACTGGAATGATAATTTAATTGTATACATTGAAAATATGTTTTTTTATAGGATTGACAATGAGATAATTATACAACGATTTCAAGACATGAAAAGTCGACGTACATATACAATTGTAATTTTTTTATATTTTATTCTTTAATTAAGTTTTTTATTGCATTTTTTTGTTTTGTCTATCAATCCATTATAAATTTTTTTGTGTGCCCTCACTCGATTAAAGTTCTAGATCAGTCACTGGTACTATCAATAATGAGATTGGTTAATATGAAGCCTCTTAATATGCGGGATTAAAATATTAGCTAAGCTATCAACTAATTTAGGTAGATAGCCAAACATTAATTAGTTAGTTCTCAAAAATACCCATTTTTTCCCAAATTTACCTTTGAGAGCTCTAGGACAAATTAGGTCATTAGCTTCGTCATCGAATTTTGGATGCGACTAGTCGCATCCATGAGCAACGACTTCGGACTTTCGGATGCGATTTTGTCGCATCCATAGTCGCACCCAAATTGACTTTTGGATGCGACTTTTTGGCATTTGGATGAGTCGCATCCAAAGCCATTTTGTCCTAGTGGAAATTCGATCAGAATCTTGTTGCGATCTTCAACGTTTTCGGATGGGGACGATCTGTGGTTTGGATTGCTTATGTGACAACGTCGACGACGAGGACGAGCAAATTTCGGAGATCGACACCATTGACGCCGATCGCGACCGGTTCGATAAAGAATTTTTTTTGTTTCTCTTTGTGCTAGTATAAGTCTTTTTGTTTTTCGCCTTCTAGTTAAATTTAATCATATTAACTCTCGGATGAAAAAATTTCGGTCTAATATTAACCATATCCAACAATACGTGAGTGTTAATCTGATGAGCTATTTGATGTGTAGTATGTTAATTTTATTAATCGTGTGGTGTGTCAATGTGATGTGATGTAGTTAATATGATTAACTATCAACTTTCGCTCTCAATCGCCTTATAATTTGAGTTAATCCAATTAACTATTCGATTAACAATTTTTCGGTCACATATTAACCATATCAAACAATTCGTGAGTTAATCTGATTAATTATTGTTCTTGTTTCCACGAATAAGATTGACTATTGATATTGTTACCGTTAATAAGATTAACTATGAGATTAAATATTGTTATTGTTATCAATAATAATATCCATTATTGTTTTTGTTACCGTTAATAAGATTAACTGTCAGATTAACTATTGTTCTTGTTACCGTTAATAAGATTTATTGTTGTTCTTGTAATCATTAAGATTAACTATTGTTCTTCTTACCGGTAATTAGATTGACTATTGTTCTTATTACAGTTGATAAGATTAACTATTATTCTTGTTAACTGTAATAAGATTTACTATTGTTCTTGCTTACTAACTACATTATTGTTAACATTTATTACTTTACTATTATTCTTATTACCGTTGATAAGATTAAGGATAAAAGACAGAATTGCCCCCTAAACTATGGTGGTTATCGAAATAAACCCCTCAAAGTTTTAAAACTCGATGTTTTCTCCTCAGTCTTTGTGTTGGTATCACTAATGTCCTTCCGTCTATTATGTAGTCCGGACGTCAGTTAAATCAAACCAGTCCAGGGTGTTATGTGTAATTTCAATTTCTTTCTCTTCATTCTTTTTGGAATTCTTCTTTTTATTAATTTTAATTTTTATATCATTCCGAATAAAGAAGGGAAAAATAAAAGAATTTTGAAAAAACCTAAACGAGTAGAAATGGCGAAATCCCCTGGGAAGAGAAAATCCCCAGAGAAGCGGTCGTCTCAACGACTGAAGATGAAAACTTCTGCTTCAACATCGACAAAGACTCCCTTCAAATCGCCGGCCAAGAGTAAATCCCCTCGAAAGTTCCCGGTGGAGTCTCCGACGCGGTCATTGCCACGACTGACGAAGACAACTTCTGCTGCAACATCGTCATCCCCGGCAAAGACTCCGTCGAAATCGCCGGCCACCTCGAAACCCCCGGCGAAGAGAAAATCCCCAGAGACTAGACAGTTGACGAAGAAGAAAAAATCGACTCCAAAAAAGGGTTTTACGCAGCCTCATACAGAAGAAGTTTTTGGTATGTCAATACAAACATTAAAGTCTAAATAGGGTTTGATTTTGGGGACCACACATTAAAGATTCTTGGTTTTGTTTCTTTCCTTTATTTTTGTCCCCTTATTTGTTTTGTTGCTTATTTGTTGTCGGAAATTTTGAAGAACTGTGGGTCCAGTTTGTTTAATATCAGTTTGTTTAATATTAGAATGTCCATAATATTATTCACCTGCTTTGGGGTTGGTTGGTTGTGGAGTGATAATAATATATTTCATATTCCATTCTTTGTTTATTTCTGCAGATGCTTTGGTCAACAACTTTGTACTCAATATTTACTATGGGGGGTCGATGGTTTTTTAGTCTGGTGGGTGCAAGTACGTCGGTGGTAGTGCAGCACATCTGGAGTGTGTGGATTTGGACATGATATCACTTGTTGTACTGAATGCTATTGTGAAGCAGAGGCTAGGCTATCTTCAAGTCCCATTATATTACATGAGAGATCCAACGAGTAAGAAGTTGGTGTATGTTGAAGACGACGAGGATTTGCTTGAATATATGGCGGCCACACTGAAAACAAAGTGGCACGTGGATATATTCTGCGATCACCCTATGAATGTATGGCCTGATGTGCTCATTGATAACGAGAGGCAGATTATCGTGGTTCCAACAAATGTTGCAAATGAAGTTGACGTCGAAGATCACCCTCAAAACATGGGAGACCAAACACAAGACACACAAGACATACAAGGCATACAAAACATACCTGATCCAGAACTGCAAGCTGAAGAGCAAGTGCAAGTTGATCTTGAAGACCAAGCTGATGTTGAAGAGAAACATGAAGAGCAAGCTGAAGTAGAAGAGCAACCCGAAGAGCAAGCTGATGTTGAAGAGAAACCTGAAGAGCAAGCTAAAGTAGAAGAGCAACCCGAAGAGCACTCTGACTTAAAAGACGAAGACATTGAAAAAGAAAAGGAAGTTGAGCATGAAGAAGTGCAGCAAGACGTAGGGTTTGAGTTCAGCGACGATGACGTGCAAGTTGACGGAGACGCTGTTGATATTGGTCTGTCGGGATTGCGTGATAAAGGGAAATGTATTTTGAGCGACACAGACAGTGACTATGACATCGATGCAGACATGGGTGTGGGATATGAGTCATCAGAAGAAGAAGATGCAGATATTGGGGAAACTTCAAGTCCAAATAAATTTAGAGACTACAGAAACCTGAAGAAAAAACTCCCGAACTTCACGGAGTTTAAAGATGCAGACATGAAGAATCCAAGCTTGAAGTTGGGACTGGTTTTCAGGAGCGCAAAACTATTCAAAGATGCCATCAGAGAGTACGCAATCAGAGCCGGTAAAGATATCCACTTCAAAAAAAAACGATCCACAACGTGTTCGCGCAGAATGCAAAGATCCTACTTGCAAATGGACATGTTTCGCGTCATTATTGGGCAACACTGGTACGTTCATTATTAAAACGTATCGACCTGAACATACCTGCGCCAGGGTTAACCGCAACAGGTTTGCCACGTCAAAGTGGCTATCTAAGACGTATATGCAGCAGTTCAAGGACAGTGAATCGTGGTCGGCAGCTGATTTTATGAATCAGGTCCAAAAAGACTTTGTGCTCGAGTGTTCAAGTGTGAAGGCTTATCGAGCTAAGAAACTTGCTGCAGAAGTTATTGAGGGTTCTTATAAAGAACAATATTCTACGCTTTGGGACTACGGTGCTGAATTGAAACGCTCTAATACAGGTTCCACTATTCAGTTTGAAACCGAGCCAGATTCAAGTGGTAATCCAATATTCAAAAGAATGTATGTCTGTTTCCAAGGTTGCAAATCTGGAGTTAGACATTGTAGACCTGTGGTTGGCCTTGATGGTTGCCACATTAAAGGCCACCACACCGGTCAGCTATTAACTGCAGTAGGTATCGATGGGAATAATGGCATTTTTCCGATAGCATATGCAGTCGTTGAGTCCGAATGCAAGTCTTCATGGACGTGGTTTCTAAATTTGTTGAAAGAAGATATTAGTATTGTCAATGGCCATCACTGGACTTTCATATCTGATAAACAAAAAGGTCTTCAAGAGGCATTGACAGAAATGTGGGAGGAAGGATCAGTTCAAGCAGAACATAGACATTGTGCTAGACATCTTCAAGGCAATTTCACTAAGGTACACAGACTTATTTGAAGTTAAAGATAAGAAATAATGAAAGGTATCCAATGCATGTAATATTGACTCAAATCATAACTATTTTTCATGTACTTTGACTCAAATCCAAAAACATGTAATATTGAGAGATACAAGATAGAATAATTCAGATTTGTTTTTGTGCAAATAAGATAAAAAAACTTGACCATTCCTTATCCAGAGAGAGAGAGAGAATTGTCATCTAGTTATTGAAATTTCACTTCTGTTTTTAGTAGATACTCATTGAGAATTGTCTTGATGGTTTCAGGTTTTCAAAGGACAGTCGCTGAAAACCAGGATGATGGCGGCTGCAATGGCTTACTCGAGCTCTAGGTTTGAAGTAGAGATGGATAGTATTAAAAGTGAAAACCAGGATGCCTATGACTGGCTAGTTAGCAAAGGCCCTCGAAACTGGGCTAGATGTCATTTTAGGACTGGTCCTAAATGTGAGATACTTTTGAACAACCTCTGCGAAAGCTTCAATGGTACACGAGCAATACTAATGGCAAGACAAAAGCCAATCCTGTCAATGCTTGAGCGTATACGAATGTATCTACTACAGCGCTTCACAAAACAACGTCTTGCTGCTCAAAAATGGGCCGGTGAACTTGGACCACGCATTCACAAAATTCTTGAGACGAACAAGGTCCTCAGTGCAGAGAATATAGCCTATTGGGCTGGCGATTCTGAGTTTCAAGTGTCGAACATGTATGGTTCCTTCTACAGGGTCAATCTGGCAGAACGAACATGTTCATGTCGTCGTTGGGACGTATCAGGTAACTGCTTAATTGTGACAGGTACCTTAAAAGCGTATTTACTTAAGAATTCTTTACTTAAATGTGTAATTTATCAATTATGGCAGGTATTCCTTGTTCGCACGCCATTAGTTGCATATGGCAGCAACATCAAGAATCACTTAACTACACATCAGATTGGTATAAAAAAGACTGCTACAAGAAGACATACATGAACAAGATCAATCCAATCAACCCTGTAGATCAATGGCCAAAAACAGGATTCAATCCTATGTCAATGCCACCAAATAGATCTAAGCATGGCAGACCCAAGAAATTAAGACGTGTTGAACACGACGAGGTCGTTCCTCGTAGAGGCACAAAATTGACTCGGAAGTATGTTACCACAACATGCTCAAACTGTGGTAAACATGGACACAACAAGACAACATGCTTTAGAAGAGAGCAAGAACAAAAGGTTTATTTTCATGAAGTTATTTATTTTCATAGGTTTTTAAATTGTACCAAATAATATGAAGTTATTTATTTTCATAGGTTTTGAAATTGTAACTCTTACAGAGACATGAAAGAGCAAACACAAGACGTACAAGGCAAGGAGCTACACAACCGACGCAGTCAACTCAGACGAGTCAAGGTCAAGGAGCCGCAGAACCGACACAGTCTACTCAGACGAGTCAAGGTCAAAGAGCCACAGAACCGACACAGTCTACTCAGACGAGTCAAGTTCAACAACCGATGCTTAGGGTAAAGAACCAATGATCATCTCTTTTCATTTTCTTACATGTATCTGATTCATGTGTTTTATACATTATTTACAGCGAAGCCCTTGGTTCCGACTTCACACCTGCATTAAAGGAGGACAAATGGAGCCCCGCGGTTTATTCAGGGATTAGAACGACGTGTTATTTTGTAGTCTTTTTGGTTAGGGTTATTTAAGCACAAGTGTAATCCTATAAACTTTGTTCTGAATTTATGTAGGTGTATTGTCTTTATGTGTACTTTGTAATGTGCAACTAATTTTGGGAAGCATTTTCACCTGCATTTTAAACATGTTTCAAGGCTGTTTTGGCCTGTATTTTGAAGTTGTTAATAGAAGTCTCTTATGCTTTATCAATCTGCTATCTACACTTTTATGCTTTGAATTCTTTTACTAATTATTACAGCTTTGTGCAACTTTTTTTGTATAGAAATAAAGTCCTTCATGAAACATGGAAACATGGTAACTTGATTACTTACTCAATCTGCCAGTGCAACATTACAGAATTCAAAATAAGTAGTTACAAAACAAGGAAATTAGCCATACTAAAACAGACTCCAAAAAAGACACAACAGGACTTCAATTTACACTCAGTAGCTATCAATTTACTTGAACAAAATCACTACCACAAGCAAAACGATGAGAACAAGTAACAACTTCAATTTTTTACATTCAGTAGCTATCAATTTTATTACAACACTAGTCTCAACATCTGAATATTGACCATTTTCTCCATAATCTTCAGAGCCTTCAATCGACAAAGACTCGGTATTGTTTTCAAGTCTGTTGATTTTCTTCAACAACCCAGGGATGATTTGCTTCGATCGTGAACACATTGGAGGATCCAACCATTCAAAAAACCCACATTTCAGGTTCTTATTCTGCAAAAACAATAAACCAACGATTTAGAAAGAAATTAACAACCTTAATGGCAGATAAAAATCCACAATCACAAACCTTATACAGAGAACATCCAAAAAACCGCCGTCCGGGATTATCTTTTGTCCACGACGTCCATTCGACACTACTCCGACAACAAAAACATCTTCGCTGTCGCAGGTCATCATTGACAGGTGATTTTTTGCGACTTGGGTTGCTGCTGTGAGTATCCATCACGAGTCGGACACTAAGACACGATTTGGGTAATCGATTCAAAGGCAAAGCTATTTCGAGCGGAGGATCGATCGGACAGCTCTCTGGGTAATCGATTCAAACCAAACCCTAGAGTTCTGAAAACGATTTAGGAATGACGAACGATAATCTTAGAATTTTCTTATCCCTATTTTCAAACCAATTTCGACATTCACACGAGTATTAGACTAAAATAAGGGTAAAAACGTAAAATGAATATCACGTGATCTAAACGTGATGACTTAACTGAAGTTTGGGAGTTAAAATACACGGAAGACCCAAAACTATTACAAACTGTGATATTGAGGAGTAACACAGTCGATTTTATATTACAGGTAGTGTATTCTCGTCACCACCATAGTTTAGGGGGCAATTCTGTCTTTTATTCTAAGATTAACTATGAGATTTACTGTTGTTCTTGTTATTTTGTACAAGATTAACTATTGTTCTTGTTACCAATAATAATATTGACTATTGTTTTTGTTGTCGTTAATAAGATTTCTTGTTGTTCTTGTAATCGTTAATAAGGTTAACTATGAGATTAATTAATTTTTGTTACCGGTAATTAAATTAACTATTGTTCTTGTTAGTGTTAATAAAATCAATTGACAAAATTATATGATGGTTAATTATATTTACTCTAATTGTTTAGGGTATTTTGGTAATATTGAAATGACATTCTAATAAACTGGCTATTCTCCTAAATATGTTAATAGTTGAGCTATTATTTTAAAGGAGTAGAGCTACTTAGCTCGCCCATCAATAATCCACGTGGTACCTAGCACAACTTAGTTGGTAATTCCATACCACCTCTAAAATAGAGGTCTTGGATTCAATTCTCATTAGTAGCAAAGTTGTCCTAAAAAAACAATAATTCACACAAATGAAAAAAAAACCTCATTTGAACATGCCAGGCTTAATCATTTTCCTCTGGTGAAGATAAACAAGGGTCGCACCAAAGACGGCCAACCCATTGAGAAATTGACACATCTAATATTTGATAACTCATTTTTCATAATCAACCAAAATGATGTTTTGGTCAATTTTATTAGTAGACCCAATGTACAAGTACATTTTTACCCTTAACTTTATATTTTATATCAACCTTACCAAGTATGCAACCTCTCTCTCTCTCTCTGTCCCTGTCTCTCTCTCTCTCTCTCTCTCTCTCTCTCTCATTTCTTTGCAAAACCCTATCTTTATCCCTCTTTTATTCAGCCACAAAAAGGCACGTCAATTCGGGATCCACTCTCTCTCTCTCTCTCTCTTGTTCAGTAATTGTCATGGGCTTGATATTCACGGGATCCAATTTGGTGATTTTCAAACGAGTGTTCGTTGCTGAAGTAGAGGAGCGACTGATCATCAACGTCGTCGCCGGAGAAGAAATTATCGTCTAGTGTTCCGACGCGAGAGAGGTGGAAACTCGATTTTAAGAGCTTCGGGGACAATTCGCTACACCATAGATCTACAACAACGAGACTCCTTTCAAGAGCCTGGTCTTGATCGCCTCGATCTCACTCATCGACCTTCCATTTCGCTAAACCCTGCCAAGAAGAGAGACATAACTTTTCTATGAGGGCTGGGCCGAGGGGGACTGGGCCGAGCGTGGCGTTGGCGAGGGGGTAGGGACGTCAGTCGGGGGCTGGGCCGAGCGTGGCGTTGGCGAAGGGGCATGAACGTTGGGGGAGGGCTAGGTGGCCGCGCTGGTCGGAGAGATAGAGTGAGATTTAGAGATAGGGTGAGAGAGAGAGAGAGAGAGAGAGAGAGAGAGAGAGAGAGATAGAGAGATGGTTCATGGCTTACCAGAATTGGTCGAGGAGGGCTCGCCGGAGGAAGACGCCGGTGTGGCTCACGGCGGAGGGCTGGGCAGAGGCCTGGAGCTCGCTTAAGAGGGTTTTCCGGAGGAGGATGGCGTGGTTCACGGCGTCGGGCGGCTGCGAGCGAGGCTGGGTCGAGGTCGAGCTTGCCGGAGAAGATGTTACAGACAGAGAGACGGAGTTGGGGAGAGAGAGAGAGAGAGAGAGATAGAGAGAGAGAGAGAGAGAGAGAGAAAGAGAGAGAGTTACAGAGCTTAGATGGAGAAATCGGGCGAGGAAGAAGAGGGCTCGGGCATTTATAATACCCTAAGATTATTCGGTGCGACGCCGTCGCACAAGACGTCGCACCGAGAATGAAATTGCATAGCGAATAAATTTTGGGGAGATTACTTTGACCGTTTTAAATTTTGAATCATTTAGATGCGACAGTTGTCGCACCTAAAGGTATTAGGTGCGACGAAATCATGTCCGGTGCGGCAGTGTCACACCGAATACCACTTAACTTCAGCGAAATATTTAGTTATCTGGATGGGTATCCGATGAGACATGTCGCACCTAATATGTGCTTAGGTGCGACAATTAAGTGCGACATGTCGCACTTAATACCCTTCCGGATCGGAAAATTAAATTTGTAGTAGTGTCTAGTCCCTACTCTTTTTCTCCACGCTTTGGAAGCTCTTGAGCGGGAGTAAGAATCGTTAAGTGCTATGTCTCATCTAAGGTTCATTTATCTCATAAGGACATCATTTTTCGAAGAATCCTTAAGGAAAACGTTTTGAATTAAAATAGCTCATTTTGGGCTTCTAAATTCTCTCGACAAGTTTGCTTTCTTGGCTCTTTATGAATTTTTGTTGTTGCTAGAAAAAAAATGAATATTTGTTGTTGTTCCGTTTTGGTTAAGGAAAATCTATAGAGGATTAACATAGTGTGGTAACTCCAGATGCATCTTGTATAACAATTTGATGATCAATAAATAATCATATTTCATGTTATTTACTTATTTTTTTCTTATAAATTTCTGGACTGCTGTTTGCTTTATAGATTGATGAGTTTATTTTATCAACGTTGATCCTGTGATTTGTTAACATAGAAGTCAACAAATGACACGATTTGTCTTAGCATCACATGTCAATGAATCGTATAATTTGTTGACGTTTATGTCAACAAATCATGTCATTTGTTAAAGTCTATGTCAACAAATCATGTCATTTGTTGAAATTTATGTCAACAAATCTACAAACTTTTTAATGTTTCATTTGTTGACATATATATGTCAACAAATCGTCAAACAAACCTAGATTTTTTTTTACATATACGAGACTCTGGATTTTTTTTTTTAAAAGTAAAGAATAAAAAGAAGAAGGTAAAAATGAACACAAAATATTATCTCCTCTTTTTACTCATAGAAATATTTAAATTAGTGTTTTGGTTGAGAATGAGAACTGAGTTATCAAATACTGTGTCAATTTCTCAACTCATTTGGGCCAAAGTCATGCCTCCATGACTCACTTTCATTGTTTTACTTATGTCATGGAGGACCAGTACTACTTAATTGGGGGTAGAGGACACCAAATTTAAAGATCTTATTATTTATTATTATTATTATTATTTGTGGTATTTTGGGTTTGTCTTTTCATGTGCTCTTAAGTTTGCTAAAAAAAAAAAACAGAATTAACAATAATTGCGTAAACAAAATATCAATTGCACATAACACTGACAAGTTGTGGAAATTTCTAGGGAAGATTTCACAGATACTGGTTTTTAAAGAGAAATTTCATTAATTGGGCTTAATAACCCATTAAATATCAAGATTAGACCCTAATGTTTAAAAATATCTAAATATGGACTTTTGTACCGAAAATGGACAAAAATGCCCCTGAGACTATATCAGCTCAGCCTCACTCTCACTCTCACACTCGCTCAAACTCTTTCAAATCCACTCAAATCCTCTCTACTTAAGCGGGTTTCAAAAGAATCATGGGTAAGATTACTAACTTAATCATTTTTACAAAGTTTATGAATGTATATGATAGAATGTAGCATAAAAAATCGATCAGATCTGAAAACAAAGTCCAAAATCTGGGTTTAACTTGTTTGTACGATGGTATACGATGAAATTTAAATTTGTGTACGATGAAATTTAGAAAAAAAATTGGATTCTGTACGATGCTGTACGATGGTGTACGATGGTATACGATGTTGTACGATGCCGTACGATGCCTCTTTTACAATGTACGATTCTGTACGATGGTATACGATGCTGTACGATGCAGTACGATGTCTATCAGTAAGATGATGTACGATGATGTACGATAGTGTACAATGGTATACGATGTTGTACGATGCAGTACGATGGTGTGCGATATAGAAGCTTATTTTGCATAGTTTGACTGTTTTTTTGCAGTTTTTGTCATGATTAACGGCACTTGGGAGAAGGAAGGACACCAATGGGTTTTCACCAATGCAGAATTTCGTGCATTCGTAATTCCGAAAGAGGTAACGTACACGGAGTTAGTAGATTTCTTATACGAGAAGTTCGAGTTAGACAGATTCGCGTTCGACTTAAAACTCGAAGTCCCATACGAAGTCGGTACAATTCCAGTAGGTCCTGCCGTATTGAAGGACAATGGTGATGTTTCGCATTTTATGAAGCACAAATATCGTAATAGATTTCCACTCTGTGTAAGTTTGGTACCGAAACAGATCGAGGTCATTGCACCTATTGCGTATCGAGGACTATGTAAAGGGAAAGATGTGGAAGTTGGAATGGTGTCTCGCAATGAACCGAAGAAGAAACGGAATACTCTTGTTATCGAGGATCGACAAAAAGATCCTATAATTGAAAACAAAGACGGTGGCTGTGACGATGACTTGTTTAACGAGTACAAGGGTGCCGGAAACGGTGACGAAGTATACAGACGTGATAGAGATTGTAATCACAACAGTGACGAATATGATGGACACAATGGTGATGAATACGAAGATGGCGAAGGTGATGAAAACGAAGGTGGCGAAGGTGATGAAAACGAAGGTTGCGATGGTGATGAAGAGAATAGTGATGGATATGACGGAGATAACAATGGTAGAGGTGAAGAATTTGAAGAATTTGCCAATCCCGAAGAATATGAAGAATTTGTGGAAACGTTTACGGTACCAACGGGTCATTGTGAACCATCGGGTCAATGTCAGCGTGAGCCTCCGATGATCGGATCACCTATCGTTCCTTATTCATGGAAAGCACCCGAGTTCAGCGCCGATGATGTTGTGAAGGAAAACCCGAGTCATTATCCAAGTCATTCTTCTACAGGTAATTTAAGTGGATTAAAATGAGATTCAAGTATAATATGAAACTACATATTGTTTAACTAACCTTTGAAAGTAACAGGTAGCTCAGAAGAAATATATATTGGGCAGCAATTTGAAAACAAGCATGAACTGAAGAAACATATCCACTTGTACGCGTTGAAACATAATTTCGAATTTAGAGTGAAATCTTCTTCGAAAAAGAGATGGTATGTTCTATGCAAAAACGAGAGATGCACATGGAGGTTGAGGGGTGTCGTGCAGTGGTCTGAGATGTGGGAGATTACGTCGTACGAGGGTAAACACTCATGTGGGCGTGTTGTTCGAACAGAGGGCCATCGAGGAGCGACACCATGGGTCATCGGTCACGTATTTAAAGACAAGTACTCAATTAACTCTATGGCGGAGTATTCGGCGCATAACGTCAGGGAAGAAGTGAAGACAAGATGGGGTGTGAACGTATCGTATTTGAAAGCTTGGAGATCCAGGGAGAAAGCTATTGGGTACGTTCGGGGTACGCCGGAACAATCGTACCAGAAGTTACTGTCTTGGCTGTACATGTTGAAGCAAAAGAATCCTGGGACGTTAACAGACTTTGTGCGAGATGGTGATAAATTCAAGTATGCTTTCTTTTCCATTGGGGCGTGTCGTAGAGGCTTCAAAGCATGTCGGCCGGTCATAGCATTGGACGGTGCATTTCTGAAGACAAAATACGGGGGACAGTTGCTTTGCGCAATTGCAATGGATGCGAATTCACAATTATATCCACTTGCATTCGGAGTTGTAGATAGCGAGTGTCGTGCTTCTTGGATTTGGTTTTTGAGAAGATTGCGAGAAGCTATCGGTGAAGACGTACCTAATTTGGCGTTCATATCCGATCGCCACGTTAGCATCATACATGGTGTCGAGGTTGTGTTTCCTGGTATCCCTCACGGAGCATGTTACCATCATTTACAACTGAATGTCCAACACAAGTTCAAGACAGACCATTGTCGCTTTGAACTTTACGATGCGGCTTACGCCTTCAGTAAAACAGCATTCGAAGCTAATTTTAGACAGTTGAGACGTAAGGATGTCGAGATGGCAAAGTATCTTGAAGAAGTTGGTGTCGATCGGTGGGCCAGAGCTTTCTTTCCTGGAAAACGGTAAGAGTCTAGAACTTCTTTTATACTGAATTTTTTATGTCGTTGATTATATAAATCAAGTATGTTTTATATAGGTACGACCTAATGACGAGCAACAACGCAGAAAGCTTCAACAACAAAACAAGGAATGCGAGGACGTTTCCCATTACGACGTTGCTCGAGTTTATTCGATTCACACTCCAAACTTGGTTTTTTGAACGAGAAGAGATAGCGAACAAGTTGAACACAAAATTGACACCAACGTGGCAAAATGATCTCGCACAGCTAAATAATAAGGCACAGTTCGTCAATGCGTACGGACTTGGTCTATATGAATGTCATGTCAAAGACGTAAGAGGTGATTTCGATGTAGACCTTATGGCGAAGACGTGCACTTGCGGACTACCACAACAATTGAATATCCCGTGCGAGCATTCTATCGCAGCAGCCCAACATCGAAGCGTGGACGTGTACTCGTTATGCAGTGACTTTTATTTGAAGGAGACGTGGATTGAGATGTACAAGGAAGCCATATATCCGGTTGGCAATGAAGATCAATGGGATGTCCCGGATGAGATAAAAAACATGAAAGTTTCGGAACCCGTTGAAAAGAAGCAAGCCGGTCGACCGAAGAAAAGTAAACAAGGAAGAAGAAGAATTAATCGATACCCATCTCAAGGCGAAAAGATTGTCGTGCAGCGAAAATGCGGGAAATGTGGTGGTAGGGGACATAACAGAAAAACATGCACTTGGAGGGATTAAAACTTTAGACTTTGTGTGTTATTTTTATTTTTAAGTTTAAAACTTTAACGTTTATTTGAGTCACCTTTTTATCTTGTTTAATGGCGTCAAGATGCAACTTTAGTTGTTTATAAATGTCTCGAGTTCTAAACCCTTTGTGAATGTGTGAATTTTTGATGTTTTTTTTTTGTGAATCTCTTTAATTGAATTACATGTTTATAAGGTACAATAAAAAACACAATAGTCAACAAACCATCTCGATAATATGTTTATAAGGTACTATTACATAGAAAACCAAAAAGATAAAAAATAAACATCCGAAAATACAAAATCACGGGATAAGGTGGTTGTAGAATAAGTCCACGCACCATTTCTTCCTGAACATTCTCATATTCTCACTTTGAAGAGTGTCAAATGATTCGTTCAGTACTACGTGCTCGACATACTTCAATGCGAACATCCCGCAATCACCGCTACAACACAAGAATAAGTTGTCACAAATAGTTGAAACATAACTTGAAAAAACATGATTGTTTAGAGAAAGTTGTCAAAAAAAAGTTCAAATAACTAGTAAAATAACTTGTCAATTAAAACTTGTAAAAAAAAAAAAAACTTCTAAAATAACTTGTCAATAAAAACATGATTGTTTAGAGAAAGTTGTCAAAAAAAAGTTCAAATAACTAGTAAAATAACTTGTCAATTAAAACTTGTAAAAAAAAAAAAAAAAACTTCTAAAATAACTTGTCAATAAAAACATGATTGTTTAGAGAAAGTTGTCAAAAAAAAGTTCAAATAACTAGTAAAATAACTTGTCAATTAAAACTTGTAAAAAAAAAAAAAAACTTCTAAAATAACTTGTCAATAACTCGAAGACGGTAATGGTCCAGGCCTCGATGTCGATCCGAAATGTGAACCAATGAAGGTTCTGGAAGTTCACGACGAACAGGATCTCTCGAGCACCATCCCAAGGCAAAATATCGGCGTCCCTATACCCAGTCATCGGGCTAATAGTTGCCCTCATGTCCCAGTCCACGGGTTCGGGCTCTGCTCCCAGTTCGATGGCCTTGTTGATGTTCGCTTCTTCCGTTCTGAATCGGCCGTACACGTGCTGGACCCACCGACAATCCATGATTCAGACGTCTTGCCGATAACCGTCGAGACCTCGTTGGCGAGCCCGAACCATGTGAATCATAGCATCAATATGCTGAGACATTACAAACATATAGCGTTATTTTAAATTGATTGGAAAAAGTGAAATTATATAATAACGTACCGAATCATGTAGCCATTTGGTTTCTGTCAATATCGTGTCGAAGAAAATCGTGTCTGCGTCGCACGTCTTCAGTCGAACAGACTCCATGAATTTGCCGTCCCACTTTTTTATCCGCAACCACTTAACGAAATTATCAAACTCTTTTTGCTTCGCGTCCTTCAACGGCTTGAACTTGGGGATCGGCTTTTCCAAATACTTGGGCCTCGTCGGATCAGTGAATTCGGACCAACGCGACGTCTTCTGTCGCACTTGCCGATGTGGACGTGCCGGAGTAAGCTGTGCCTTCTGTCTTTTCCTTAGAGGAGTTGTGAGCGGGCGTAGCTTATCCGAAATGTCTTCTCTACGAGGACTCGACGAAGACGTCGACAACCTGGGAGAAGTCACCGGCCTGATCTCCGATCGCTTCGACGACTCGCGATGCGTTGAAGATGGCTTCTTCGACTTCTTCGATGACTCGCGATGCGTAGAAGACGGCTCTGACTTCTTCGATGACTCGCGATGCGTAGAAGACGGCTCTGCCTCATGCGATGGAGACGCCGGCTTTTGACTAGCCGCCGGAGGAGGAGGAGGAGGGGTCCGACGTTTACGACCATCATCTTGGGTCGTGGGAATTTCACCCCCAGGCAAGCCCGTTGCGTCCTCGAACAAAATGTTCAGCCTCCTCCACATAGAAAGCTGAAAGTCAAAGTAATAAAATATGTCACAAAATTTAAACTTGTCAAAAAAATTTAAACTCAACTCTAAAATTTAAACTCAACTCTAAAATTTAAACTCAACTCTAAATTTTAAACTTAACTCTAAAACGTTAAATTATATTTAAACTTAACTCTAAAACGTTAAATTATATTTAAACGTAACTCTAAAACGTTAAATTAAATTTAAACTCAACTTTAAAACGTTAAATTAAATTTAAACTCTACTTTAAAACGTTAAATTATATTTAAACTTAACTCTAAAACGTTAAATTAAATTTAAACTCAAATTTAAAACGTTAAATTAAATTTGAACTCTAACCTGTCTAACACTCATGCGCTCAACTCTACGGCCGGTCGTGGCAAGAGAACGTAAGACTATCCCCTGTGACTGAATCATTCGTTTTTGGGATGCTAGCAGTTGTTCTTGAGATGCTCGCAGTTGTTCTTGGGAAGCTCGCATTTCTCCCCACATTTCCCGTGTTATGACAAAGGCCTCGGGAATGTCGGCGCGAGAGGTCGCTGTAGGCCTCGATCCCATTGCGGGAGTGGTCGGACTAGCAAGACTAACACGTGGAGTGTCTGACACGTGTTCGTCGTCGGAGTCTCCGACGATGGCATCTTCTGCAACAGTCGCGACTCGATCTATTTCTTCTTCGATGTCTCGCGGCTCTGTCGCATCTTCGCCCTCGACGTCTATGGGATACAGACATTTGCTCGTCTGTGTCTCGAGGAGAGTGAACATTTCTTTCTCTGGTGCCCTTGGTCTCAGCATTTGAAGAACACCCACCTACAATACATTAATAAACGTTACCAATATTCCAAAATAATGTAAAATACATTAATAAACGATAAATAATAAAAAAGTTACCGTTTTTTTATTCAAGACCGCCTCGATGTCTTTGCCCATTATGAGCACATTACTAGACCACGAGTGCATCCGGGGCACACGAATCCCCTGGTTCGACCCGAACCTCATCCCGATCTCTGGGATAGCCTCGTACGCCCAGTAATGAAGGGTATGGAGATTACCCGTCAATGTGTACTTGGCCTCTTTCTGTGCCACATCCGGCTTGTCCTTCAACTTCTTTTGCAGCGTTTCGTGATAACGCCGTAGGTTCACCGACAAGCTGGAATACGTCTCTGCCCAACTCAAATTTCCCCAAGGCATCTTGAAGAAGAAGGGGAGGTCTTGAACGATGTATAGAAATTTCTGCCACCTTTCTTCGATGGCTTTGTTGGCCGGCTGCCCCAGAAGATACCCGTAGACGAATACGAGCAGCCCGAGCTTGAACGCAGCGTCAGGGCTTCGACATATGGTGAACGCGTTGATCAACGCGCTCAACTTGCTTCCGGCAACGCCGTTCAAGTGATCCGTGATCAATCCATCGTTCTTTCGCTCGTCTTGTTCGGCTTTGGTCGGACCGTCTTCATAAGTCATCCCCGAGACGAGTGCGTACTCGAGGCGTCCAAATCGTACCCGTTTGCCTCCGATACCAAAATGTATCTCGCCGCGTACTGTCGCCTCGATCTTCTTCTGAAGGAGAGTATGTACGAGCACCGGTGAGAAACCAAACTCGCTCTCCGTAAAAAATTGCTCGAACGGAGTCCCGAGGATTCGTTCTTTTATCCCGAGCTCATCGAATCTACTCCGTACAAGCTTCAAGATCCCCGTCCCACCGTACGTGATACGCCCCGGGAATGAGACGTTGTATATGTAGTTTAAATTGTCCTAAAAAAAACAACAAAATTAAATCAGAATCACAAAACAAGAAATTAAATTTTAAAAAAAAAATCATCGTATAGCATCGTACAGCATCGTATATCATCGTAAAACAAGAAATTAAATTTTTTAAAAACATCATCGTATAGCATCGTACCGAATCGTATATCATCGTAAAACACGAAATTAAATTTTTTAAAAAAATCATCGTATAGCATCGTACAATATCGTATATCATCGTAAAACAAGAAATTAAATTTTTTAAAAAAATCATCGTATAGCATCGTACAGCATCGTATATCATCGTAAAACAAGAAATTAAAGTTTTTTAAAAATCATCGTATAGCATCGTACCGCATCGTACGACATCGTACAAAGTCGTACGACAATTTTTGAGAAAACATAAACCCATCGTACACCATCGTATCGCATCGTAGAGCTCTATGAATTTCATCGTACGACATCGTACAGCATCGTACGACATCGTACGATGCATCAATCTCATCGTACACTGGCCCTAATTTCAAACCCTAACATTCTAAATCCGACCCAAATCAACTCAAATCAACTCAAATAAGATTAATACTAACTCATAAACCCTATTCTAACTATTTCCAAAGACATTTAACAACAAATTAGTTGAAAACTTACCTTTTTAGATGACTTTTGAGGTCGGGATTTCTGTGTTTCACCGCCGCCGAAGATTGAAGCGTTTCCATCGTACGCCATCGTCCTCTATCGTATTATATCGTACTGGCTCGTACAAGATCGTATGCCGTCGTACAATATCGTAGGAGTTCTCAGTTTTTTCTTTGTTTTGAACGAGTGAAATGGAGGAGAGAGGGAGAGAGGCGCGAATGAGTTCAAATAGAGGAGAGGGGTATATTTGTCCGTTTTGGGTCCAAAAGTCCATTTTTAGATATTTTAAAAAGTTAGGGTCTAATCTTGATATTTAATCAATTTTTAAGCCCACTTAATGAAATTTCTCTTTTTAAATACTCATTTCAAGAATACGGACATCAAGATTTCACAAACTGTAGTGTATAAAACTAACATTATATATGACGATTTTTCTAAATAAAATTATAATTAATAAAATAAATGAAACTGTAAACATTAGAGAAAATAATTATATACAATTTATAAATGGAAAAACTATACAAAATAGCTATTTGAAACATATTGATTAGCAAAATAACCAAATTTTCAACTTTTCAGAAAAGTAGTCAAATTTACGTTTTCCAATTTTTTTTTACAACTAAGATTAAATTTTTTGACGATTATCATAAGAAATTTATCACTTTTGAAAAAACTAATATTGAGGCAAAAAAATATATTGACACCAGATTATTGCACATTTTGACTATTTCAATAAATTCAGACAAACTTTGGTTATTTTGTAAATTCACAATTTTAAATTGACTATTTAGCTACATCATCTGTTACGAGATTTTATTATTTGTAAAATAAATTTTGAAATACTGGCATGCTCAGAGATTCCACAAATTTATATGGAAAAATTAAAGAAATAGTGCATTTAAATTGTAATATTAATAATTAGTGGTTGTTTTAAACTCTTCAAAAATATTAAGTTTTTTTTTAAATTTTTTTTAAATTTTTTTATAGATGAAATAAAAAAACAATAAACAAAGTTTTTAAAAAAAAAAATCTGTAAACATAAAAAAATGATTTTTTTTTACACATTGAAGAATATTATTTTTGAAATAAAAACTTTAGAAACAGTATTCTTATGACTAATATAAAAATATATTATCACATATAAAAATAAAAGGAACCTAATTAAAAACGAGAATTTGACAAGAATGGTGTTTTTGAAGTTCATTTTTTTTATTTTTTATTTTTTACAATAGTAGATGTTTTTAAATCCCTTTTAAAATAACGTGTTTTGAACATATATATAAATTTTTATTGGGGTTATCTTTAAAAAAAAGTAAAAAAAAAATTTAAGTAGAGTAAATCTTTTGTAAAGATTCTCTTACAAATTTGAAAGACAATATTTTCGTGATAAAATTTTAAGAAATTGTCTCAACTATTATCATTTGATAAGTTTTTTATTTTTTTATTTTAGTTTCCTACAAAAAAAACTTAATTTGACCAAAAATACTAGTAAATCACTTGTACAAATACAACTTTACCCTCAACATGATGTCAACAATTGACATCTATTGTTGACATCTATGAGAACAAGTGACATAAATTGTTGAGAGTAAAATTGTATTTGTATAAGTGATTTAATAGTATTTTTGGTCCAATTAATTTTTTGGTGGAAAATCGGAAAAAATTTATCACTGTCGTTGAGACAATTTCTCTAAAATTTTAGAAATTCTATTCCTGGGATAAGTTGACAAAAAGCACTGCCTATGCGAACAATTGGGCCAGAAAATTGGGCTTACTGATATCACAAAGTTTGGCCCAACGGAAACTAGGCCATCCCACTCAATATATTTTGCTTTTAGGGTTTCGTTTCACGTCTAAACGATCGATCGCTTCGCTCGGGGAAATAGGTTAACAGAGCTCAACAACCAATCATGGTGAGACCGGCGATGATTTCCGACTCTTCTTCTTCCGATTCACTCTTTCTCTCTCTATATTTACGGTGTTATCTCGCAGGCGGATGTTGAACCCGAAGTGGCTGTGGCCGGAGTCCCGAAGAAGAGGACGTTCAAGAAGTTCAGTTTCAGAGGAGTCGATTTGGACTCTCTTCTGGACATGTCCACCGACGAGCTCGTCAAGCTCTTCACTGCCCGTGCTCGCAGAAGGTATTTCCTAAGCTTTGTCACGTTATTGAGAATTGTCTTGTTTTCTAGAATGAAAATGTATATTTTTTGGTGATTTTTTTTTTTTTTTTTTTTTTAGGTTTCAGAGGGGTTTGAAGCGCAAGCCCATGGCTTTGATCAAAAAGCTCCGCAAGGCGGTAAGCTTTCCTTCAATAACTTGTCTGTAAATGAGTTTAATGTAATGTTTGTTTTGCGAAATAGTGTTTCATTGAGACTGATTTTCACGAGCCCACAGTGTTTGAGTGGTAGTTGGATAACTGAAATGATGCTCTTGTTTTCTCTGGCGAGATAGGTCTTTCGTAAAATATGCATTTTACCACGAGTGTCTTGTTGCTGTGTTTTTAAAATGAGACTTGCTTCTGCTATTACTTTGTTTTTACTGAGTTTAGGATTTTACTATAGGGTAGTTTTCTCATATTTAAATTAGGTAGGTAGTTTTTGAATCCTATAACAAAATTTCTGTCCACAACTAAGTGGATACTTTGCTAAGTCCACGAGGCTCTGAATTATTGAACCGGCGACCCTTAAGGTCTCAAGAATCACCCTGGTAATCTTTGGATTGCTCATTTATTAGTGAAATGTAAACAATGGAAATCCCTGTTTTAGATTAACTCTGTATTTGAAAGCAATTGAGTTGTGCGGATATACTTTTATTGTTTCGTTTAAATTGGAAGATGTTATTGTTATTGCTTCAAAAGCGGTAGTATCTTAATATTGCTAGAAATTCATTACATTGCAATAAAAAGTCAAGCCATTTTTTTTTATTTCGTGTGGTATAAATGTCCCTGCCCTGTGATGAGGCGAAGCAGAAAAGGTCTCAAGAATCATCCTGGTAATCTTTGGATTGCTGATTTATTAGAGAAACGTAAACGATGAAAATCCCTGTTTGTAGATTAACTCTTTATTTGAAAGCAATTGAGTTGTGGGGATATGCTTTTATTATAATGGGAAGATGTTACAAGTATTGCTTCAAAAGGGGTAGTATCTTAATATTAGGGATTTCCATTTTCTTTCCCTTGTATTTTCCACCATTTTCAAACATAACAAATAATTTTTGATTTTCCCATATATTTTCTTTACTATATTAATTTCCCTTCAAATTTTCACTCTCTCATTTTCCGGTTTCCAAACAAACCCTTAAGGTCTCAAAAATCACCCTTACCACTATACCAATCCCTTGGAGTTTGTGTTCTAGGTAAACAATGAAAATCCCAGTTTGTAGATCAACTCTGAATTTGAAAGCAATTGAGTTGTGCGGACATGCTTTAATTATAATGGGAAGATGTTATTGGTATTGCTTCAAAAGGGGTAGTATCTTAATATTGCAATAAAAAGTCGAGCCCTTTTTATTTCGTATGATATGAATATTCCTGCCCTATGATGATGTGAAACAGAAAAGGGAAGCCCCGCCGGGCGAGAAGCCGGAGCCGGTGCGAACCCACCTCCGCAACATGATCATCGTTCCAGAGATGATCGGAAGCGTGATCGGAGTCTACAATGGAAAGACCTTCAACCAAGTTGAGATCAAGCCCGAGATGATCGGACACTACCTCGCCGAGTTCTCGATCTCGTACAAGCCTGTCAAGCACGGTAGGCCCGGTATCGGAGCCACCCATTCCTCTAGGTTCATTCCTCTCAAGTGAAGACCCTCTCTGCAACCTAGTTGTCTCCGAGGACTTGAAATGGCAATCCAGTTTTTGTTTCCTTTTATTTTAAAAATCTGTTGAGGTTCTACAGACTGCTCCAATACAATTGATTAGCTCGAGATTTTTTTTGTTTGTGTTGAATGTTGATTGTTTTTTTGCTATGGGGATATACTAAGTTATGATCATAAACTAGATTACTTTAAACTGACTTGTGCCTGTAGTTACAATGTTGTTTTATGTGTGATATAAGCTTCCTAGTATATTTCTACGACAGAGTTATTTTAAATTATGACAGTGGATATTATTTGACATAAAATGATTGTGGCTACTCCTCTGCTTTGCCAACAATTACACTAGTGTTAGCAACGGAGCGCATATTTTGGGAAATCCCAAGATTTTTTTTTAGGTGAAGGATAATGGAAATCAAATTCCTACGAGGAAAAGAAGACAAGTTCAAAGACTCCACTGTTTGACTCACGTGCGATTATACGGTCCGGGGTTAGCTGGTACCAAGCATGTTTCAACTACTGATCTGGAAACGACCCTTGGAAGATCAAATAAACTTGTAAATTTAATTACAACTTTATTTAAATTAATATTTTGTGTTTAGGAATTTTAATTAATGTACAGTTATTTATTTTCTGAAGGATTCATTTCATCTCTTATAGCCACCGACGAAGCGAAGGTCATAAAATTAAAAGCTATGAAATGGGCGAGTTTTGGTGATTGAGACTTGAGAGGCACACGAATTTGATTTGCATAGAAAATAGTTTGATTGAGAATCATATTTATGTCGTCATGAGAGATCACATCGTTTATCGTTCCTCTGATGCTAGGCACTTAAATTGCAGGTCTAGGGATGATCAACATTGAAGAATGCCAAATAAGCATTAAGACATGATCAGAAAGACAGGTGATCATGTCTTTTCTTTGTCTCTCTATAAATATAGGAAATTGATTTTCGGCCCGATTCACGAGCCCCGAACGATCCACTCACGTGATGACACGTGGTAACAAACTGCCACGTGTCATCACGTGAGTGGATCGTTCGGGCTCGTGAATCGGGCCGAATAGCATTACTCATAAATATAATAACAGCTTATAACTCGCTCTTTTCTTTGTCTCTCTATAAATATTATTCTATATGCCAAAACTCACCACTTCTCTCTCTCCCTCTCTTTCTCTCTCTCTCAAACACACACACACAATGTCCAAGAGCGAAGATAACCCAAAAGAGTCGAACGGTGATTCGTTTCAGCAAGTAAAACAGCGAATCAAGGACCAGTCCAAGGCAAATAGCGGATTCTCTCTCTGTAGCTGTCATTTGATCAAAAGTCTTGATGTAGATTCGGTATCTAAGTAACATGCTCATAATATATGGTAGACTCACACTTCTAAGATTATATCAGAGTCAGACTAGATTTTGATGTTGTTCAATCCTACAGACTTCACTTGTGCAATTCTAAGCATTGTGTGTGTGACAATTTTCCACTCTTGAGTTAGTTTCTGTTGGATTGAACAGAGAGTTGCTCAGACGAAGGAAATCATCTCCAAACAAGCCATCAACATTGCTAAACAAGCCGAAGAACACGAAAGTTTCATCACCAAGGTATCTCCTTTTCTTTTTCCTCAGTAATCAATTTATTGTCAGAATGCGAGTCGAAACATAACTGTTCAATGTCTTAGGTGACTCATCTTCTCGGAGTCCTCTCGTTTGGAGGGTTTTGCTTTCTTCTGGGAGCGAGTGAGTTATTAATGAAAGTTGTGAATTATAGTATTAAATTGGCCTCTAATAATTTTTTTTTTCTCTTTTATTTTAATTTTTTTTTTTTTTGCTAGGACCACAAGATATACGCTACGTATATTGTCTAGTTTATGTCATCTTCATCCCTATGAGGTGGATATATTACCGTTTCAAGAAATGCCATTATTATCTCTTGGTAAGCCTTTGTCAAATCTCTTATGTTTCTTTAACCTACGTAATGATATTTGGTTAGTTATATAGTCTCTCGTATGGCATACTCTCAAAATCAAGCATATTTTCCCTTCTTGCTTAGGACTTTTGTTACTACGCAAACCTAATTTTTTTGGCGCACCTCGTGCTGTATCCGAGGAACGAAAAGCTTTTCATGATCTGCTTCTCATTCGCCGAGGTACCCTCGTTGCACCCATATATATGGTTTTCTTTGCAAATCATAAAACTTTAATTTTTAACTTTTATCTACCTAAGAATCGTTGGTCTAGTGGTGAGGCCTTTGGTTTATTTCTAAAAGCTTTGTAGTTCTAGCCCTAGAAGAGAAATATTCATCTAGTGTTGTCATTGTTTCAAGCTCCATAAATGTTGGTGGGGTCAGTTGAGGGAATTGTAATGCTTATCATCTAGAAAAGAAATCGTAATCGATGAGATTTGTAGGGACCATTGGCGTGGGCATTGATCGTCTGGCGTTGTAGCCTCGTGTTTAGCTCGCTCGACAAACTTGTCAGTGTTCTAATCCATCTTTTACCCGGTAAGTTTTTCCTCAGTATCATTTGCACTAGGGACGGAGCCAGTTAAGGCCCAGCAGAGATAAACCCCTCCTCAAATTTTTATAATTTTTTACATTTTTTTACAAAAATCTATTTCTTCCTCTTATTTTTATCCTCAAAATTTACAAATTAGCATTCCTAAAAATAACTTTCTCTTTAGCCCCATAAGTTTAGAGTCTAGCATTGCGCACTTTGTTCTCTCCAATTTTTTTTAATTTACTATACATTTATATATTTTGAGCTCTTATATAGGAATAGTATTCTTTACAATTCGATGGTGGGACCCGGCTGCATTTGATGCGATGCACTCGGAAGCGAGTTCTCGCAAGGCATACCTTTGGACGTGGCTCTTCGCCGTTCCCTTGTGCGTCTACTCTCTCTGGCAGCTTCTCTACTTCCTCATCGTCAACGTTCTTCGCCGCCAGAGACTCTTGAGAGACCCCGAAGTCATGACTTCTTACAGGTCCCTCTCCTCTCTCTCTCTCTCTCTCTCTCTCTCTCTCTCTCTCTCTCTCTCTCTTCATCCAATGTTTGGAATATATATGTTATTGATGACAAGTGGAGAGAAAACTACTATTTGTCAGAGAGCTTTCGAATAAAGCCCAGAGAGCGAACAACGTGTGGTGGCGATTGAGCGGATTGCTTGGGGACCATAACCGAATGCTTATGTACATTTTGCTCCAAGGGCTGTTCACGGTGGCGACCATGGCGCTCGGCGTCCCCATTTTCTTGTCGTACAAGTTACACGTCGTGTTCCAAATACTCAAAGTCTCCGCCGCCGCTTGGAACGGAGGGAGCTTCTTGGTTGACGTGTTGCCGAGGCAGGTCATCCTCAAGGAGAAGAAGAAGCAGCTCCGTCGACAATTACAGGAAGAACCGTCGCGGAATGTTGCTACTACGCAAAACTTGAGTTGCTTCTAACTTTACAAAAAAAAAAAGCTAGCTCATAATTTTTTTTATTTTTTTTGGTTAAATCATCTTCTCGAATAAAAGCACATCCAATAAGCTGAAGATGAAAGGCACATTCATATTGCTATGACACAATCGGACATCAAGAGTACTGTTTGAATATCCAATAACTCATTTCAAAGCAGCCCAACATTCAAAATTAGATATAAATCTGCTCAACAGAGATAATGGCATAAAATAAATCAGGTCTACTACTAATCATCACATATATGATATAGTACTCTATAAAATTAAGAGTCCAGGTCTACTACTAATCATCACATATATGATATAGTACTCTATAAAATTAAGAGTCCATATTTAAAGTTTTACATTGCTATATATAGCAACGTTTCGTAAATATTAGGTAAATAACCACGTCCATATATTTATATGTGTAAATTGACATAAATACCCTATAATTTTATTTCAATGAAAAAAACAAATAAAAAATGTCAAATCATTTTTATGGCTAATTATTTAAGATTTACGAAACATTGGCTATATAGCGCGCAATCTCAAACGTTTTAGTTGACTAATTACTTAATTTTTTTTTGTAAAATTAAAGATATATCAGGTCTACTACTAATCATCACATACATGTTATAGTACTCTATACATTTAAGGATTTTTTTTATAGTACTTATTTTACGTAAAACAAACTGATATAACATTTGATCAAACTTACAATTTACATTTCCAACTTAGAAACAAGTTTTTTACATATAGTTTTCTATGTATATTTTACTTTACTATTTTCTCTCTCTTCATATAATCATCAGTACTGAAATTTTTTTGGTACATTAAATTCTTGATCTTAAACTCATAACTCAGGTATGATCTCAGTTTATTGATTTTGTTTACTGAGCTACTAACTAACATCTAATTCACATCAAAATAAAATATTCAAAACAAATGAATCAATTTTTTCGTACCATAATTACCTAGGAGACTTTTTAAACCATATAAAATTATTCAAGTAAAGCATTATCAGAATATCTATCCACAAATCCCCCATATTTTCTTATAATAATCCGCTCTTCTAATTCACCCGTTTAAGCACTTTTAGCATCTTATTGGTTTTAGTTCTAAATCAAAACAAGCATGACAACATAATGGTGTGTACCCTTTAGTAACCAGTCTAACTTTGTACGTAGGTTTTACATTCATTTAAATTTTGACACTTATTTTAATAAAAAAAATATTAGGTAATTAACTAACTAAAACGTTTGAAATTGTTATACAAGTCAATATTTCGTAAATTTGTCAAAATAATGATGTGACATTCTTGGTTTTTTCATGAAACGAAAGTCATAACATCGAAATCCGTGAAATGGACAAGCTTTGGTTTTTTCATGGCACACATTTCCAAGACCCCCTCTTTGTAATGCTGGATTGGAACAAAGAAAATTTATTGTACGTGACAATGTTTTTAACATTTTCATTATTAGGGTAGTTTGTTTAGGAATATGTGATTGGCATAATTTATGGAATCCTCATATGTTAAACACTAGCGCTTGGCTAAATATTTATAAGAATAAAAGACTATTTACCCCCTAAATTATGACGGTGATGAAAATATATCTTTTATACTATTAAATCGATCAATTTATCTCTTAGTATAAGCGTTTATAACATTTTTTTGTTCTTCTATCTATTTTAAACTTAAACTATCAGTTAAATATTCACACTTATGTGACGTGATGGGTAAAGTAAGACAATTTTCGTTAATGCCCTTTTATTTCCTTGGAAAAACAATAAAAATATAAAATAAAAGAATCAAAATAATCTCCACCACCCCCTTCTTCCTCTCTCTCCTACAACATCTTCAACGCACATGGTTGAGTTCTCATGTCTCTCCCCTACAATTTTATAAAACTGGAGCCATTGATGATCAATTTAAATATAATTAAAATATGAATAAAATAACCAAACTAAGCCATGGATGTATATTTTTTTTTTTCATTCTTTCTTTATTCCCTTCACCGGAGACCGGAGATTTGGAGACGACTCGGATCTATCTGAAGAGCAGCGATTTGGGGCTTCGATTGACTACGATGAGTCAGTGTCAATGATAGAAGATGCCCACCAGATATTCGACGAATTATGTGAACTAAACATGATGTCATCTGATCCTCGGTCAAAGAGCGAGGTTGGGCCGACGATGAGCTTCTGCAGGAGGTCTTAGACGAAGTCGTTCTCCTGTTATTGCAAAGTGAAGATGGCAAGGAGCATAATGATGGCGATGACGACGAAATCGAAGGCGTGTTGCTCGTTGACATTGGGCCTACCGTTGGCGTCAAACAAGGGATTGATTTTAAATTGAGAAAACCACAGATTAGAGAAGGTTTTCATGGGATTGATTTTTCTGTTGCTTTTTCAAAAAACTTATGTTCATATTTTCGCTGGAGAGGTTTGGCTTCGTCGGAGCAAAGGGTAAAAAACTCCGTTGGAGAGGTTGGCTTCGCCGGAGCAAAGGGTTTGGTGGCGAAGAGGTTGGCTTGGCTGGAGAGGAGGATATGCCCGGAGATGGGTTTGGTGTCTCAGACCAGTGCCAATTGTGGAGGTTGGACTTATCGAAAATGCCCTTATTTTGAGTATAACGTGAGACCCACGTGGTTACTTTAACTGAGGTAAGCCAAAAAAATAGACAGAAGGATCACACTGAAACAATGCCATAGATTATGGAGAATAGATCGAGATTTTAAAGTTCTAGGGATGTATTTTCGTCACCGCCATAATTCAGGGGACAAATATGTCTTTTATTCTATTTATAAAATATTCTTTCCAAAGACTGATCTAATACTTGCTTGAAAAATTAAGAGATGATTCACTTTAAATAATGATATGTTTTTATGGGATATATACGTCCGGGTTTGATCACCCAAGACCTCATTATATACACTCATATAAATAAAAAAATATTAGAACAATGTGTTATAATTAGCCAGTCTTTTAGCAAAAGTTTCATTTTATTAAAAAATAATTTATTAGGCCGAAATAAATTAAATTAATTAAAACAGTTAATTTAATTTACTTCAGCTTGTTGGACTATTTTCTTAATAAAACATAAATAGGCTATTGGGCTACTGACCTAATTGTCTCTAAATATAAAAGTAGTATATTATAATATGATTAAATATATAGAAACAATTTCTTGAGATTTAACATTTCTAATGTATATAATTTTCTCATCTAGTTACGGTGTAATCATAACAATAAAAAATAATAATTATTCGTAATCAAGGATTCAAAATGCCGGTTGCCGATTTTCGGTAAAAAAATTTCATTCAAATTTAAAATTTTGATTTCTTTTATCGTCAACATTTTCGTAAAATTTTGCCATTTTGAATGTCAAATAAAATTCGTTGTTGGAATTTTAAATTTCAAATTTTATTAAGAAATTTCGTCTAAATTACACTTTCCTTAAAAAGGCATAAAGAATCTTCAATGAATTATGCTACTCATAAAATTGGCAAGGTTCGAGCAAGAGCTCGGACACACCGAGAACTTCAGAAATCCAACGTCGTGCCCGAGTCAAATAGGCCCGAGGGCTCATGAAAGTTAATGAACGATTCGTTTATAAAGTAAAAACGAAACCTACCGAGCATAATTTTGGAGAGAAAAAAAGATGATAGGTCAAAGGCTAGTAAAAACAGACATAAACACGTGTAAGCAAATTCAAACTTAAGTAAAACGCTAACGTTGACGGTTATACCGAGTAGAAGAGCAAATAACCACCCATTACGCACGTTAAAGGAACGATTATTCGGCAACTGTCAAGTATGTGCGATTGATCACCCCACATACTCAACCCGATGATCTATAAATAGAGGAACACATAAATAAAGCAAGGACAATTCACATTTTCACGCACACAAGCATACGCCAGAAACTTCACATATTATTCAACACCCTCATTTTACTAGATTCGTCTGTATTTAGAGTTAATCTTGCCTAGATACTCAAAGTTCTCGGGACT
The DNA here is from genome assembly GCF_054948205.1 of Urtica dioica subsp. dioica. Classification (NCBI taxonomy): domain Eukaryota; kingdom Viridiplantae; phylum Streptophyta; class Magnoliopsida; order Rosales; family Urticaceae; genus Urtica; species Urtica dioica. The sequence goes on along the minus strand of NC_142757.1, from coordinate 49,860,646 downwards.
GCGTGCTCAGAACCAAATGCTCTTCTTGAGACAATTGCTGTACAAATTTTGTGTGTCAACAGTTTGGCGCTAGAAATAGGGCATAGCGTTGAAGATTGTTTCTAGTTTGTCAACTTTAACTGGAGACAACAACACCATTGGAGCTGATCCTCAGATCGAACACCATAATCGTACTTTGCCACTCACCCCAGATGAGCTCACTAAATACCTATCTCTTCCTAGTCTGGCTGAACATTTCAAAGAGATGCAAGAACGTCTTTTGGCCTTGGAAGCTAACAATAAGTACTTGGAGGAGAAATCACGAGCGAAAAGGGTAACACTGCAGAGCACAGTGGTGATTCCCGATGAAGAACCCTCACACCGACCAGGCAAAGTACCTATAAAGCATGCATGAGCCAAGGATTAAGAAATCCAGGAAGCATGCCAAAGATCGGTATGAGAGAGAAGAAAATGACTCAAGCTCCAAAGGCAACCAAGTTAGCCAGGAAAAGATTCCTGATCAGTACCAGCTTTCGACTGAAAGGATTAAGTCTTAGACCATGATAGGTCTCGAGGAAAACTCAAAAGAAACTGGAGACATTGCAAGTACCATTCAAACCAATTTCAAAAGATTAAAGCGTCACATTGAGGAAGTAGCTGTTGTCAATGGTGCCCACAAGAAGAGTTGTAGCCTTTATTTTATACATTTGGTGTAATAAAGTCTCATGAAGACTCTTGCTTGTAATTGCTTATTCATTAATAAAAAGTTGAAACGTTCATTCATTCCTCCTTGTCTGTTTGAAGCTTTATGATAAAACATTAGTCTTTAGTCCATAAACAAACTAAACAACTTACGAAGAGACAAATGTAGATTTGCATGAACAAACTCTTCGTAGTTTGCTTAAAACGATATGTTCGCAATCTAAGGGTCAAAGGACTATTGACCTCAGTATGATTGTTAGAAGAATCTATGATGTTTGGTTATGAGGCATTGAGAGTTGGAGACTCTATAGTTCTTCTAGGTATCTTCCAAAGGTACTGAATTGACCAGTGCACTTCTAGAGACAAGATAAGAACAAACCACTTAACCTCCTATGTCTCGAAGTCACTACGTATGAATTGCATCGTGCTTACCTTAATCCTGAAATGAGACATGCCATTTCATACCTTACATATTCTCATTTGAGAAAGTCGGAGTTCGGACTCACTATGTGATTCTGAACAAGGCCTATTGGTGAAGTACTAAGTTGTGAGAATGTCATGAGTAACTTTGTGAAGTTCTCATAGATATGGAATTCATGTACAAGATTGCTGAAATGCAATGTATATCACCTCATGTTTTGTTCCTTGGAATGTGAATAAATGAACTGGTTTGTGTCCAAATTGAGTCTTGACTCTTTTGGATGAAACAATGTGACTTGTTAGCTCCTCGTCAATACATTGTTTCTAACTTATTCACAAGCGACAAATGAGTTGAGAAAATAACAGCTAGAAGGGTAAAATGGTAATTTTGTAAATCCCGACTAGCTGATGATATTCATGAAGGGTAAACATAGATAATATTCAGTGGATCCGCTCATCATAATTTGGTTGAATTCTTGAGTAGAAAATAAATTCATTTGAACCGAGAGATTTTCAGTGTCAACTCTTTAGTGGAGTAAGTTGACATTAAGCTAAACTTGGAAAAGGTTTGTGAACTTTTGAGTCCAAGTGTTTAGCTCAAGCTTTGTTCATTTGGGTCCATGAGGTCACTGTCACAAATCATATCGAGTAGAAATAATTAAACTAGCAGCTAAGTCAAAACAAGAACGAGACAAGTTTTGTGAAAATTGTCTAAAGGGTATTTTTGTCTTTTTAGACATATGACGAAATGAATGTCAATAAATTTGTTGACATTGTCATATGATGAAAAATGAAATTTAAATAACACGGCCAACTTAAAGAATTTGGGCCTTGAGGATTAATTTCATTTCATAGAATTTTACTTGAAAATTCTTAATGGGCTTTTCTTATGTTGTCATGAACAAATGAAGAAACATCTAGAAGCTCAAATTTCGTCCAACCCATGGAAAATAAGGCTGAATTTCGTTCATGCCATAGTGGGAAAGAGAGTTTATTTTGTGCATTAATGTATGAAGATACTTGCCAAAAGAAAAAAAATGAAACAAATTTCCTCTAGAAGGAAAGTGCATTTTCGGCCAACTAAGAGAGAACGAATGAGGAAACAAATCCAAGGACTTGCATGACATGTCATGAACGTCCAACATGGGTAGAAAAGAGGAAATAAGATTTTCTCATGCCTCCCCTATAAATAGAGACCTCATTCCTCTCATTCTAGTCATTCCACATAAGTTAGAGATTGAGAGACTCTCTCTCTAGACCTTGTGGCCGATTTCTCCTCTCTCTCTCTAGTTATTTTTCGTTTTGTTTTGGCACCTAGGTCCTCATTTGACCTAGTGGTTTTAGCTCTTCGACTTTGAGACTTGTTCTCGAGTCGTCGTGTTTAAAAGTTCCCACTCACTAATTCCTTTTTTCTTGAGTGATTCTTGTGATAGAAACCATCGTGGTTGCTCGTGTTGCCGAGGAAAGAAGAGAGACGTGCTGCGAGGGAGATGAACGTTGCAACCTTCCGAAGGCTCATCCACGTTCAAGCTTCTAAAAGGTTAGTAAATTATTTATGCTCATAATAGTTTTTATTTACATGTGCTTGCTCTTTGTCTAGGTTAGTAAAATCGTTTTACTTGTTAAAAGAAATTTTTTAAAATTCCGCCGCTTACCGAAGCGTTAAACTTTTTCTTAAACCCTAGATCAATTCCAATAGTAGCACTGGGTCAGAAAGATCAGACCCCTAAAATCGGGGATTCTGTATCTTCGTTCATGGCACAGTTGTTAGAACATCCTTTACCTGAGCGGTTCAGATGCCAAGCATCCCGGCCTATGGGAAGACGGATCCCGCGCGATCACCTTGATACGCTTACTTCGTAGATGCTACTACAAGGAGCCGGATCTGAAGTAATGTACCGTCAAAAGGTGGTACCGAAGCTCAGGCCGAATTCGGTGGGATCATGAAAGCAGCATTCATGGAACAGTTCATCGGATCTAGACTCGGGAAGACCCCGAAGGAGAGGCTGTTGGCAATCAAGCAGGTCCATGATGAGTCACTAAAAGACTACATAAATCGATACTCGGAGCAAGCTCTTTAAGTAGATGATCTCAAAAAAGATTTCAAGTTCTTCGGCATCACCTCTGGGGTTCGAACATAATCATAATTCTGGTGGTCCCTCCAAAAAACCAACCCTCGGGACTACAATGATTTTTTTGAAGAGAGTTAAGAAGTACATAAATGTCGAGGAAGCTAGACTGGCAGCACGAAAGGTCGAACCACCATAAATACGTCGGGAAGAGCGATGAGGGCAGCAGTCCGAGGACCCCCGGCCACCAAAGAAAAGTCGCTCAGGAGCAGGCCCTTCCAAGCCTTTCTCTACTAAGTTCGATAAATATCACCATCTAAATGCTCCTAAAGAGGAAATATTCAGTCTTGCTCAGGACAAAGAAGATTTTCCAAAGCCGAACAAGATCAAGAAATATATCATCAAGAGAGATAAAGCCAAATATTGCACGTTCCATCATGATATCGGTCACAAGATCTCAAAGTGCTTCAACCTAAAGGAAGCTATAGAAGTACTTACCCGAAGAGGATCACTGAAGAAGTTCCGAGCTCATCTTGGAGAACATGTTGAGCAGAAGAGCGAAGCATCAAGAGGCATTTCTTTGATCGTGGGAGGAACACACATTGTGGAAATTACAAGAAGTGCTCAAAAGAACTACATGAGGGAATTGCAGGTGGGACACCTCTTTGTTCGCGGTAGAACAGTGACCGAGCAAGGTAACCAAACCAAGCTCGGAACCAATTACCTTCACTGCTGAAGATGCATGATGGGTAATGTTTCCGCACAACAATCCCTTGGTAATCTCGGCTCTCGATGGAAACAGAACGGTTCATCGAATCTTGGTGGATAATGGGAGCGCAGCCGACATTCTCTACGGAGAAACATCAGTAGGATGGGCCTTAATACACTAGTACAAAAAAGACCTTTGGGTGCGACTTTTTTCGCACTCAAAAGTCAATTTTCGCAGCTAAAGATATCTTTAGGTGCGACTTTTCCGCACCCGAAAGTCCGCACCTAAAAGTCTTGGGTGCGAAAAGTCGCACCCACAAGTCTTGACTTTCGGGTGCAAGACATTTAGGTGCGACTTTCCGCACCTAAAGTCGCACCTAAAAAGTCACCAAAAAAAAAATGGCGACATGCTCACACGGCCAAGACATGCTCACACGGTCAAATAACCAAATCCCTCGGTCGAAACACAACCCAATCCAAATATCCAGAATTCACAAACATTAAACAATTTCATAATCACATCACAAAATCAAAATCAACACACGGCCAGCGTAAAAAACACACGGCCAACACCAGAAACACACGGCCAACACCAAGAACAAACCAAAACCTCACAGAATCATCATCGAAACCAAATAATATCCTTCAATCCACTACTCAACAAGCAAAAATCGGGCATAGAACGAGAGATTCAACTGATTTCCATAAAAGCCCCAAATTCAAGTTCCAAACCCTAGAAAATTTGGGTTTTGGGATCAAAATTACCTCGGCTCCTCGTGTTTAAGCCCATGTCAGAGTTACTTCGCCGCATGCTTTTCCTTCTTCTTCGTGCGATGCCCAACCTCGGCCGCTCTTCCTCGTACGACTCCCGATCCCGCTCGCGCTCCGTCGTGCGCTAGATCTCGGGCTCCATCTCCGTTTCTCGCTCGCTCTCTCTCTCTCTCTCTCTCTCTCGACCTCTTTCTCTCTCTCTCTCTCTCTCGGCTCTCTCTTTCAAGGCTCTCTCTCTCCTTCTCTCGATCTCTCTCTTTCCCTTTCTCTCTTTTCTTTCTTTCCTTTCCTTTCTTTCTTTCTTTTCTTTTCTTTTCTTTTGGCAGAGTAAGCTAAAAAGAGGGGAACAAATGTTTTGGACTTTTGGGTGCGACTTTGTCGCACCTAATGGTATGATGAACTTTTGGGTGCGACTTTTCGCACCCAAATTTAAAAAAAAATCAGCGAAATTTTTTGGTTACTTCAGTGACTTTTGGGTGCGAAAAGTCGCACCCGAAAGTAATTTTTGGTGCGACTTTTAGGTGCGAAAAGTCGCACCCAAAAGTCATCCGCACCGGAAAACTGTATTTGTAGTAGTGATAAAGAGTCTCTATCAATGTCCCCAGAAAGCCCCTCTATGGCTTCACATGAGACTCAATTGAGCCTCAAGGAACAATCCCAATCCCTATCACTTTCGGGGAGCATCCGAAGATCGAAACCGTCAACACCAAGTGGGAAGCCAACCCAGCAAGAGCTCGGAGCGATCACCTCCGTCCAATACTTGAATATGAAGTTCTCAACAAGCCAGTGAGTCGGGGAAGTTCAAGACACTCAGACCCTCGCGATAAGTTGCTACAGTGATTACCTTAAAAGTAGTCAAGACAAGCACGACCATAAGGTGATGACGGTAAACACCGACCTCGACCCACGTCTACCGAGCAGATGAGCAATTGGACTGGGCAACCATAAAAGAAGCCCATGGTCGAAACATATCTCAATTTAGGTATTAAAAATGAACTCATTACTCTTCTGTCAAATAACTTAGATATCTTCGCGTGGTCTCAAGTTGACATGGTAGGAATAGATCCGAGCTAACTTGTCATAGGCTAAATATATATCCCAAAGAAAGACCTATTAGGCAAAAAAGAATAGCATTAAACAGTGAAAGATACACTGCCCTAAAAGAGAAAATAGATAAGCTAATTTCGAATGGCTTAATCTGTGAAACAAAATATCCGAGCTGAGTAGCCAACCCCGTCCTGGTCAAGAAACCAAACGGAAAATGACGAACTTACGTAGATTTCACGGATATGAACAAAGCCTGTCCAAAAGATAGCTTTCTATGCCAAGGATTGATCAATTGGTCGATGCCATGACGGGACACGAGCTTTTAAGCGTCATGGACATATACTCGGGATATAATCAAATCTCTATGTATGGTCCAGATCAAGATCAACAACGTTCATAACAGACCAAGGATTATATTGTTATACAGTAATGCCTTTCGAAAAAAAAACGTTAGAGACGTACCAAAAATTAGTTAGTAGAGTGTTTGCAGAATTTTTCAGAGTCACGATGGAAGCTTACATAGATGACCTACTAGTAAATAGTCGAAAAACAAGCGATCACGCTGAAGACTTAAAAAGGTCTTTTGAAATATTACGTCAATTTCGCATGAAACTTAATCATTTGAAATGTACTTTCGGTGTCTCTGCAGGAAAGTTCCTAGGTTTCGTCGTCCACAACAAAAAAGGAATTGAAGTAAATTCTGAGAAAATAACGGCACTCCTGGACATGAAGCCACCTTGGAGCATAAAGGAAGTCCATAGACTGACAAGATGCATAGCGGTGCTGAGCCGTTTCATATCAATCTCAACTTATCAGAGCATTCATTTCTTCGACGCCTTAAGAGGATTGAAATATTTTGAATGGACCAAACTATGTAACAAAGACTTCGAAGCTCTGAAGAAAAATCTCAGTTGGGCTCCAACCTTAAGAAAGGTGCCAGAATAGGGAGCCATTAGATATCTACTTGTCAGTCTCGGAGCATGTAGTATGGGAGCATGTTACTCAACAACTATGTACAAATAAAGCACGTTCGTTGAAAGCATTTCCTTGAACCTGTCATTGATGAAGATCTCTAGAATATAGAGACAAGTTCAAGAATAAGTCCGTCAATAACAAATTGAATCTCTTATTATCTCAAGAAGGGGCAGAATTATGATAAAAATTATTGTAGTATGTAATTGGCTATTGGAAAAAAGGCTTTATTACATACTAACTTTAACTTTTGATGATCACGTGAAAATTACTAAACTGAATATCAAAAGATAGAATGGGAAACAAAATGGAATGTATCGAATTTTTAGCACGTCCAACCATCAAAACAAAGACTAAAGCGGGACTCGACAAAATAGAAAATATCATGGGTAACTTTAAAACAACAATGATTTATTATCATTGCTATACAAACTCGTATTTTATCTTTGTTATCTTTTCTTAATAAGGAGAAACAATTTGAATGAAATAAGTAAACTTCTAATTCTAAAATAAGATTTTAGAATTCAAAATAAATAAGCTTGCTTTTCAATGAATAAAAAAAAACTTCAATCCGACTTAAAATGCGCATTGATGTTTTGTTTAAAAATTTGAAAAATAATTCTCTTTTTATTGAACGTGTTTGTTTATTGGGAGGAGTATATATATTCATGATATAGGCTATATAATGAGCGAACTAGACTAAAATAAATTGAAGGTGAATAAACCAATGATAAATTTGAAAGGAAATAAATACAACAACAAAAAAAAAAAATTAGAAAAATAGCCAACTTAAACGTTTGATATTGCTAAATAGCCAATGTTTGGTAAATATTAGATAAATAGCCATAAATGATGACGTGACTTAATATGGCGTGGCTATTTACTTGATATTTACGTTTGTAAATATATAAAAATGACTATTTACCTAATATTTATCAAACATTGACTATATAGAAATTTTCAATATTTGAGTTGGCTATTTTGCTAAACTACCCAGTAATACTAGATCGATTAAGAAGTGGAAACACCCCAGAGAAAAACAAATTAGTGATATAATGTACCACTTTGGGAACTAATTCGCTAAATATGAATAAATTAAGAAAATTAGTAAAATAATATTATTATAAATTAATAATGAGAAATGGAATTAAAATATATTAACGTTTTCATAAGCCATTAACAGGCATATATGTATAGCATTGTTAGATATATTACTAGAAAATATTTATTTTTCTGGAAAATAAAACTGACAGCTTGAGGAAAGGAAATAAGAATACAACACAACACTATTATGAACAAAGAATATAAACAAAAAGGAAGCCACGCCGAGGACCGTTCGACGGTCTCCTTAAAGTAATATTGCCCTCCCCGTGGGTGCCGGAAACGACGAGCAATTTACCTCCCAGGATACAACGGCGGAATGAGAAGAGGTTGCACCAAACTGACTTCTCCGGCGAACTAAACCTGTAACAGAACTGATCACCAACTACAAAAAAGGAAAAACAATTTCTGGGAGAGAGAAGGAGCTGAGAGAAGCAGAGGAAACTGTGTGTTTCTGTGTGTGTTCGTGTGTCCCCTAATGAGAAGAGCAAGCCTCTATATATAAAGGCCAAGGCTGAGTTGTTTGAAGTTCCAAAACTGTCCAGCCTTAAAGGCAATCAAATGCAGGTTATTGCAACCATTTAATACACGGTCTTGAATTCACGGCCAAGTGAACAGTCAAACGTTTTCAACCTTAATGGCATTGTTACACAGCCATAAAGACTACTTAATGCTCAAAGAACCATTGGATTGAAGAATCCAAATTGTTGGCTTTAAGTCTCAAACGTACGCTCTGTCTCTTCGTCTGGTCGAGCTCGTCCAGTCGAACTGACTTCGTCACTAAGTCCAGTCGAGCTCGTCCGGTCGAGCTCGTCCTGTTGAGCTCGTCCAGTCGAGCTCGTCTAGTCGAGCTGGAGAGACTTCGACGCTTAGTCCCGTCGAGCTCTCCCTATCCAGCTCGTCCAGTCGAACTGACTTCGTCACTAAGTCCAGTCAAGCTCGTCCAGTCGAGCTTGTCTAGTCGAGCTTGCCTCGCCCACTTGAGCTCGCCTCGCCCAGTCGAGCTGGACCAGTCGAGCTCGTCTAATTGAGCTCGCCTCGTCCAGTCGAGCTGGATTGACTTAGTCAGTTCGCCCACTTTCTCAATGTGACATACAACATACTTCACACATCAATTTCTCATTCATTCTAGCTCCGTTTTTGGCAAAATTATAATCGATATTAGACCCCATTCCGCAAGAAAGAATAATACGAAAGAATTATCAAATTCCATTGAGTGGACCCCACTCAAGACTTTGCCTAAAAACAGCAGCTTAATAGACAATAAATACTCAATATTGTCCATTTTCCTCTCTAATATTCCAACAATCCCCCACATGAATGAAATTGCATGACGACAACAAAAAGACTCGACACGACTCAATATGGTGATCAGTTCTGAGGTCAATACCAGTATAGGATAGGTAGACAAAGTCCTTGAACCTTCCCTCGTAGAAGTATGTCATATTTAAGGACTACTCAGTAGACACGATGTCCTTGAACTGTTAGTCATTTGTATATAAACGATGAGCATATATCTCGCTGATATTTTCCTGCCACAGGTTTTAGTTCTCATGGTTATGTTCATTTCGGCCCTGAACATGCGCCTGGTTCTGTAAGATTTTCTAAAGAATTACGCCCCTTTGATTCTCTTTCGAAGCGGCCTCACTTCTCTCTCACATAGGTGATCCTTACGACAAAGAGTAATCCCGCATTACTCGTTCGGAATCTCAAAGATCCGATTTCAAAGAATCATTAAAAGCACAATGCTTAGCCTCATACGGGTGTCACTGGTTTTATCATAGGAATAAGACCGGGGTTTTCCCCCACAGTGACCTCACTTCATTCTAGCAGTTAGGTTGTCCCTTTGAACCAAGTTCTTGGGATCTCCAGTCATCATGGTTGGGTTTCCTTTGCTACAACTTTTATTTCATGGGCTTTAGTCCCATTCCTATTGACATCTTCTCTACTTGATCCCTATTTAACCCCTTGGTTAGCGGATCCGCAATATTGTCTTTGGACCTTACATAGTCAACACTTATGACTCCAGACGAGAGAAGTTGTCTAATGGTGTTATGTCGTCGACGAATATGTCTAGACTTACCATTATACATAACACTTTGTGCTCTACCAATAGCAGATTGGTTATCACAACATATACATATTGCAGGCACAGGTGTTATCCAATTTGGAATATCCTCTACGAAGTTTCTTAGCCACTCAGCTTCTTCACCACACTTATCCAAAGCAACAAACTCAGATTCCATCGTGGATCTAGTTATCACGGTTTGTTTTGAGGATTTCCAAGACACAGCTGCACCACCTAAAGTGAATACATGTCCACTTGTGGCTTTAGAGTCTTGTATATCATATATCCAACTCGCGTCAGTGAAACCTTCAATGACTTCGGGATGTCTAGTATAGTGTAGACCATAATCACGAGTAAATCGTAAATACCTCAGTACTTTCACGATTGCTTTCCAGTGCTCAGAGCTTGGATTACTCGTGTATCTCGCAAGTCTACTTACAGAGTAAGCTAAGTCAGGCCTAGTACAATTCATCAAGTACATTAGACTTCCTATTATTCTAGCATACTCGTTTTGAGACTCGCTATCTCCTTTATTCTTAGACAAATGGTGACTAGCGTCGATAGGAGTTCTAGAGACTCCACTATCATCATTTGCAAATTTGTCTAGAATTTTATCAACATAGTGTGATTGACTCAAAACAAGTCCATTTGATGTTCTTTTAATCTTGATCCCCAAGATAACATCGGCTAATCCCAAATCTTTCATATCAAATCTCGAATTCAATATATCTTTTGTGGATTTAATCATGTTTTCATTGCTCCCAACAATAAGCATATCATCTACATATAGACACAAAATTACATAACCGCGTTCGGTCGTTTTAATGTAGACACACTTGTCACACTCGTTGATCTTGAAGCCATTTGACATCATTACATTGTCAAATTTTTCATGCCATTGTTTTGGGGCCTGTTTGAGTCCATACAATGACTTAATCAATTTACATACTTTCCTCTCTTGACCATGTGCTACACACCCCTCGGGTTGGTCCATGTAGATCTCTTCTTCGAGATCACCATTTAGGAAAGCATTTTTGACATCCATTTGATGGATTTCAAGGTTGCGCAAATTGGCAATGGCTATAATAAATCTTATAGATGTTATTCTCGTCACGGGAGAATAAGTATCAAAATAGTCAAGACCTTCTTTTTGACTATAACCCTTAATTACAAGTCTCGCCTTGTATTTATCAATTGAGCCATCCACTTTCATCTTCCTTGTGAAGATCCACTTAGAACCAAGAGTTTTACTTCCAGGAGGAAGGTCAACTAGTTCCCACGTGTGGTTATGCATTATCGAGTCAATTTCACTTCTTATGGCGTCCTTCCATAAGTGACCCTCGACTGAATTTACAGCCTCTTTATAACTTAGAGGTTCGGCCTCTAACATATAGAGGTAAGGAAATCAGATCCAAATGACTTCTCCACCCTAGCTCGCTTACCTCTTCGAGGTTGTTCAGATTCTATCTCATCCTCGGATTCCTCATCAAAATCTTGAGATATATCTTCTATATTCTCAAATTGTTGATTTGACGAACTCGGCTCATCTTCCTTAGTCTTATACGGAAATACATGTTCAAAAAACGATGCATTTTTAGGATCAATAATAGAACCTTTGTTTATATCAGGATTCTTAGATTCGTGTACAATGAAGCGATAAGCATTGCTATGATGTGCATAGCCAATGAATACACAATCTACGGTCTTCGGACCGATCCTCATCCTCTTAGGTGCGGGAGCCAAAACTTTGGCCAAGCACCCCCACATCCGCAAGTATTTATAGGAAGGCTTCGTTCCTCTAAATAATTCAGACGGGGATTTATCCTCTTTCTTTCGAGGTATCTTATTCAAAAGATAATTTGCAGCCAAAATGGCTCCCCCCCACATTTCTTGTGGTAACCCCGAGCTTAGCAACATTGCATTCATCATCTCTTTAAGAGTCCGGTTCTTTCGTTCGGCAACGCCATTCGATTGAGGAGAATATGGTGGGGTGACTTCATGAATAATTCCATGTTGAGCACAAAATGTACCAAATGGTTCGACATATTCACCTCCACGATCACTACGCACCGTTTTAATCTTTTTACCAAGTTGATTCTCAACTTCCAATTTGTATATGGTAAATTTCTCAATTGCCTCATCTTTGCTTTTAAGCAAATACACATAACAATACTTCGTACTATCGTCAATAAAAGTCACAAAGTATTTGTTACCACCTATCGTAGGCATGAATTTTAAATCGCATAAATCGGTATGGATTAATTCAAGTGACTCACTTTTCCTTTCAACACTATGAAATGATGTTCTCGTTAATTTGGCTTCAACACATATCTCACATTTGTGTTTAGAGTCAATATTAAATTTTGGTATACAATCCAAATTAATTAATTTGCGTAAAGTATCATAATTCACATGACCAAGTCTACCATGCCACAAATTAGATGACTCAAGCATATACGCAGAAGAGGAAGCATTCTCATTATCATTCTTGCCAGTAATGGCGATTACATTCATCTTCCACATATTATCTTTAATATAGCCTTTACCCACATACATCCCATTTTTACTAAGAACAATCCTTTGAGACTCAAAAACCATCTTAAACCCATGGTTACAAAGGAGAGTTCCAGAAATAAGATTCTTCCTAATGTCGGGTACGTAGAGAACGTTGGTAAGTTTCATTTCCTTCCCAGAGGTCATTTTGAGGATGACGTGGCCAATCCCCATGACGTCGGAGGTGGCCAAATTTCCCATGAACAACTTCTCCCCAGTCGGGCGCATGTCGAGCGAGCAAAACGCGGTTTTGTCGGAGCAAACATGGCGGGTAGCTCCAGTGTCTAACCACCACTCCTTGGGGTTTGAATTGACCAAGTTTACTTCGGAGACCACGGCGACGAGAAATTGGTCATCTTTCTCGGTCTCGACGGCATTGGCCTCACTCTTCTTCTTCTTTTGCGGCTTTCGGCAATCCGCGGCGCGGTGACCTTCTTTGTCGCAGTTGAAGCACTTTCCAACAAACTTTTGTTGGTTCTTCTTCTTGAAGGCAGCCCCTTTAGCCCCAAGCTTGTTGGCGGGCTTCTTGCCTCTCGAGCCTTCACCATGCTCGACGATGTTGGCTCTCTCGGACGTGGTTTTGAACCTCTTGTCGGAGCCACGGTTGTCTTCCTCTATGCGAAGGCGAACCACCAAATCTTCAAGACTCATTTCCTTTCGCTTGTGCTTAAGGTAGTTCTTGAATTCCTTCCAACCCGAAGGTAGCTTCTCGATGACGGAGGCAACTTGGAAAGACTCGCTAATGGTCATTCCATCGGCTTGAATCTCGTGAAAGATAAGTTGTAAATCTTGCACTTGACTCACGACCGTCTTATTTTCCACCATTTTGAACTCGAGGAAGCGGCCCACTATGTACTTCTTCGAGCCCGCGTCCTCGGTCTTGTATTTCCGATCTAGTGATTCCCAAAGCTCTTTCGAAGACGCCTTGGAACTATACACGTTGTATAGGGAGTCCGCTAGACAATTCATCACATAATACCGACACAAATAGTCGGAATCCTTCCAAGCGAGAAACGCCATTCTCACTTTCGGATCGGTCTCGTCCTCTTGGAGAGTCGGAGGATCGTCGGTCAAAAACCGTACAAGACCAATGGTGGTCAAATAGAAGAGCATCTTTTGTTGCCATCTTTTGAAGTTCAAGCCATCGAACTTCCCCGGTTTCTCGACCGGCATCATCACGGGAGGCCCTCGGACCGCGCCCGTATTTTGAACATGACCCGCGGGTCCGTTCACGGCCATAGCCGCCATCGAATGAACAAGACCCTCGGGTCCGTTCCCGGCCGAAGCCTCCGCCAAGTTTTGCACGCGATGCTCGGGTTTGAGGCGTTGGTCGTCAATACCTCCACGTTGGAAGGCAGCGGGATGATCGGATTCTCCGACGCATCCACTCCGTTCACAAAGGTGTTGTTGTTGTTGTTGTTTTCCATTACTACAAAAGAAAACACCCAAATCAAAATGTTGAAACAATCAACACAAATAAAAATAAATACAAAAACTCCTTCCACGAGCAAGCTGTCTCAGAGCAAATATTACTTTAAGATTGTTAGATATATTACTAGAAAATATTTATTTTTTTGGAAAATAAAACTGACAGCTTGAGGAAAGGAAATAAGAATACAACACAACACTATTATGAACAAAGAATATAAACAAAAAGGAAGCCACGCCGAGGACCGTTCGACGGTCTGCTTAAAGTAATATTGCCCTCCCCGTGGGTGCCGGAAACGACGAGCAATTTACCTTCCAGGATACAACGGCGGAATGAGAAGAGGTTGCACCAAACTGACTTTTCCGGCGAACTAAACCTGTAACAAAACTGATCACCGACTACAAAAAAGGAAAAACAATTTCTGGAAGAGAGAAGGAGCTGAGAGAAGCAGAGGAAACTGTGTGTTTCTGTATGTGTTCGTGTGTCCCCTAATGAGAAGAGCAAGCCTCTATATATAAAGGCCAAGGCTGAGTTGTTTGAAGTTCCAAAACTGTCCAGCCTTAAAGGCAATCAAATCAGGTTATTGCAACCATTTAATACACGGTCTTGAGTTCACGGCCAAGTGAACAGTCAAACGTTTTCAGCCTTAATGGCATTGTTACACAGCCATAAAGAGTACTTAATGCTCAAAGAACCATTGGATTGATGAATCCAAACTGTTGGCTTTATGTCTCAAATGTACGCTCTGTCTATTCGTCTGGTCGAGCTCGTCTAGTCGAGCTCGTCCAGTCGAGCTCGTCCAGTCGAACTGACTTCGTCACTAAGTCCAGTCGAGCTCGTCCGGTCGAGCTCGTCCTGTTGAGCTCGTCCAGTCGAGCTCATCTAGTCGAGCTGGAGAGACTTCGACACTTAGTCCCGTCGAGCTCTCCCTGTCCAGCTCGTCCAGTCGAACTGACTTCGTCACTAAGTCCAGTCAAGCTCGTCCAGTCGAGCTCATCCAGTCGAGCTTGTCTAGTCGAGCTTGCCTCGCCCACTTGAGCTCGCCTCGCCCAGTCGAGCTGGACCAGTCGAGCTCGTCTAATTGAGCTCGCCTCGTCCAGTCGAGCTGGACTGACTTAGTCAGTTCGCCCACTTTCTCAATGTGACATACAACATACTTCACACATCAATTTCTCATTCATTCTAGCTTCGTTTTTGGCAAAATTATAATCGATATTATACCCCATTCCGCAAGGAAGAATAATACGAAAGAATTATCAAATTCCATTGAGTGGACCCCACTCAAGACTTTGCCTAAAAGCAGCAGCTTAATAGACAATAAATACTCAATATTGTCCATTTTCCTCTCTAATATTCCAACAAGCATCACAATAAAGTAGATGAAAATGGATCCCATACCTGGTGTCGTGCTCGTGGTACTAAACAATATAATGATCAAGTCAAGAGAATGGGGTCAATAATTCTCGACCACATGTGATCGCTCACGATCACACCATTAATATTGCACGGTGCACCACTGCTTTGGTCGGCAATGTTTATATATGCATTGTAGTTTTTATCGTATTTTCCACTAATTTTCAATGTATTCGATTCCGTGATAATAATTTAATAAAAGTAAAAAAAAAATGTTTATCAATAAAAAAAATAAAAAATGTTTTAGGCTAAAATAAATTAGCTAGCTAAATAAAATTATAATATTGTGTGGTTGTGTTTGTCATTTAATTTTAATCAATAATTAATGAGTAATAGATTTTTGTTGAGCTTAATTTATTGTAGCTTAAACATTTTTTACTTTTTTTTAATGATAAACGATTTTTTTTTTTTACCTTTATTAACATATATTCTCATGAGGAGCTCTTATATATATATATGTATATATATATGTATATATATATATGTATGTAAACGTAATTAATAAATAAAAATATTTAATCAACAATAATTGAGCATATGGATAAAATCAAGGGAATTAATTTTGTGTGAAGAACACATGTAATTTTTATATTTTACAGAAAAGGAAAAAACAAAATATGATTATAAGAAATTTGCATCTTCGCAAAACAGTGGGTGGTAACTATAATTTTGTCAATCGCCATCAAACTAGTTGAGAGTGTTAAATGCGAACCGTAACAATGCCAAAAATAATCGTCATAATGTCCAATTAGTCATCCAAATTCAAATTAAATTAGCACAACCACCACCAAATAACCATCCACCACATATATACCCCACAAATTCCTTCTATAAAACCCCTCTCAAGAAACCCCTAAACAAAACATCCACTCACAATCTCACACATAGATTTCCACAAACAAAATCAAATACCAATCCATCTCCTACCGTACGAACGTAGTACTCTCTTACTACAAAAGAATAGTAATGGCAATAATGAGCATGTCAAGCACCGTGAAGCTTCTCTGTGTCGTGGCGGCCATAGCAGCGATGGCCGTGAGCACAGAAGCGCTGACATGCGGTGATGTGGCGAGAGGGCTCGGGCCGTGTTTGGGATACCTGAAGTCCTCTGGCGGGACGGCGGTTCCGGGGCAGTGCTGCAGTGGAATCCGGTCGCTGAACTCGGCCGCGAAGACCACTGCCGACCGCCAGACTGCATGCAAATGCATCAAAGCCGCCAGCGGAGGAGTCAACGCCGGCCTCGCCGCCGGACTTCCCGGAAAGTGCGGTCTTAGCATTCCCTACAAGATCAGCCCCTCCACCAACTGCAACACGTAAATATATTATTATTATTAACAATATAATTTTTATTATTATTATTATAAAAAAAATGTAGTCAATTTTTTTTAATTTTTTTATAAATTGTAAAATTTTAAATAATTCTTACGAGGGAACGAAGGGTTTTCTTTGTATTTTAAGGCTTGGTTTTTATCGCTGTATGATTATTAACATTAGTTAGATGAATTATTAATTAAGTGATTTTCGTTAATTAATAATCATTTGAAATTTTTTAATGGTTGTGATTTTTTTTACGTTGCAGCGTGAAGTAAGCTTGATGAAGAAAGCCAGAACTTAACGGAGGACGATATGATATAGTATAGAACATCGGCATTTTGAATAAAGTATATATGTGGGTATTTATGCCCGCATATAGATTCTGGTTTCATGCTTATATGGAGTACTTTTTATTTGTTTATTAAATGCATGTTGACTGTTTAATTATGTCTGTTTTTCATTATAGCTATAATCGTGTCCATGTGTGTACGTCAGAATATAATAAAGTTTTTATTAATGTATTACTAGCTTCCTTGCATTATTTTTAATCTAACTACGAAGTATATATACCACTGTTATAACATGAATAGAAGACCGATACATATATAAATTGCAATGGCTATAAAAGAAAAACCTGACTGAGAATACTCTATGATTTATCCATTTATTAAAAATTCGTTATAGAGATTATATGTATGTTACTTTGATTAAGAAATATTTGACTATGACTCTGAAGACAAAGTAATTAGGACATTTGTTATATCAAAATATCACCTATTTTAATATTTATTTTAGCATTTTAAGCCGTTTGCTTTTGAGGACTGATTAATAAGTTGTAAACGTATCAAAGATATATAATGACGTAAACCTCTTAACTCATGAAGCAAGTGTATTAAGCATGACATGTAAGTGTAACAATATAATTATACAGTATATGCAATTGGTTTGATTAGAAAGAGAAGAAGAAGATATATTAAAATGTGGCGTAAAAAGGATATGTTGTTAGACTGAGATATTGCTTACGTGTATTACATTAGGTTGCTTACGTGTAAGATTGATGAGTCAGCTAATGTAACCTCAATCACTTCATAACATTCCATATAAATTCCCCTGTGTACGGATGTTAATCATTGTGTAGAATAACATAATCAAATTCTCTCTCTCACTATTCTATCAGTCTTTTCTCTCTGAATATACTTTTATCATGGTATCAGAGCTCTAGGTCTCAATACTAGTCAGAGCTTCAATGGCGGCTCAGCCATTAGTCCAGGGAAAGGAAATGTTTCAAGTAGCGCCGAATTTTGCTCCTCATCTCAATCCACTGCCGATGCGGCTAGATCGGAACAATTATGTTCTGTGGCGCTCACAAGTACTTCCAACAGTCAGAGCTCATGGATTCGACACGATTCTTGAAGGCACAGCGCCGATTCCAACTCCGTTCATCGAAAATCAACCAGATCCAACTCAACCTATAATTCGACGGCCAAATCCAGCTTTTCACAATTGGATGAGGTACGATCAGTTTCTTCTCTCCTGGTTGTTTGCTTCAATATCGGAGTCGATGCTAGGACATGTGAATCGCTGTCGAAGCTCTTCAGAAGTCTGGTTCACTTTAGCAAGGTTGAACGCTACACAGTCAAAAGCTAGATCGCTGCAGTTAAAGTTTCTTCTACAGACCACAAAGAAAGGAAATCAGTCAATTGAGGATTATATACTCAAGATGAAAAACCTTGCGGATAACCACAATCAATCAGGTCAAACAATCTCTGATGATGAGCTAATTCTCTACATTCTTGGAGGAGTAGAACCAGAGTACGAGTCCGTAGTGGTGAATCTCACATCGCGACAAGATGATCTTAACCTTCAAGAAGTACAATTCATGCTTCAATCTCAAGAGATGCGAATTGAATCAATGAATGCACTATCTCTTCCTGATAATTCAGATCTCTTGTCTACACACTATGCTGCTCATGGATCGACTCGCAGCGGATTCAACAGAGGAGGACGCACTGGATTTTCTTCAAATAGAGGAAGCTTCAGTCGTGGAGGCCACAACAGAGGAGGCTTTGTTTTCAGAGGACGTGGACGTGGTCCTAGTCCAGGACGTGGACGTGTACCGTGTCAAATTTGTGGAAGAACAGATCACCTAGCCATAAGGTGCTTTCACAGATTTGATGTTCACTTTGAAGCACCAGAACAAGCCTCTCAGCCTCAAATTCAAGGTCTTCAACATCAGCAGCAAGGTTTTCAAGCTCATCAGACACAGCTGTATGAGAATGACTACTACAATGTGCAGTCTGACATAGGCTACATAGACGAGACTGAGCAGATGAACTTTGAAGAAAGCTTTTGTGCTCCCTCGGAATGTATGACTGGTGGCTACAACTTCAACTATGCTCAGCAAGCTTATGCACCAAGCTTTGACAGTCAAAGTCAGGCATACACTCAGTCCTATGGCTTAGCTCCACAAGTTCAGCTCGCTTCAATGTCTCAGCAGCCTCATCAAGCTCATGCTGCAAGTACCAGTGACACATCGTGGTGCTTGGACAGTGGTGCCACAAACCACGTCACTGCTCAGCTTGAGAATCTTTCAGTACAGGCTGACTACAAAGGCAAGCAAAAACTTGTAGTAGGTAATGGATCCTTGTTCTCTATTTCTCATATTGGTGACTCAATCATTCATATTCCTGCTATACATAGTAAGTCGAAGCTCAAAAATATCCTTCATGTTCCACAAATCACTAAAAACCTCTTGAGCATATCTCAGTTTACTCATGACAACAATGTAGTGATTGAGTTTCATTATGATGTTTGCTATATTAAGGATATGGAGTCAAGGAGGGTCTTAGTTCAAGGAAGCCTTAAAGATGGTCTGTACCAGCTCTCAATGTCAAAGTCAAGTCCTCACCATATACCTGAGAACAATACAAAAGCCAACACCAAGGAGATAGTTTCTGATTGTAATAGGAGTGTCAATGTATGTAATTCTGTTTCTGCTGTAGATCAAAAAGACTGTTGTACCAAACACACATCTCTATCTGTACATGTTTGTGATAAAAAGACTGTGCATGTATCAGTTCAGACTCTTGTATCAACAAATGTTCCTAGAAATAAAACAGAAATTGAAAAGTGGCATAGACGTCTTGGTCATCTATCTCCATTTATCTTGAGTCGTGTAAGCCCTTTTTCTGTTCATGACATAAAA
Source organism: Urtica dioica subsp. dioica (assembly GCF_054948205.1). NCBI lineage: Eukaryota > Viridiplantae > Streptophyta > Magnoliopsida > Rosales > Urticaceae > Urtica > Urtica dioica. The sequence goes on along the minus strand of NC_142757.1, from coordinate 49,840,895 downwards.
CAAACAGGATTGTGCTCCTCATGTACACTAGGAAAAATGCACCAAACACCTTTTCCAAAGTCAACCACAAAGTCCAAAGATGTCCTTGAACTTGTCCACTCTGATCTGTGGGGGCCATCTCCACATGTATCAAGAGATGGATACAGGTATTATGTGATCTTTGTGGATGATTTAACCCGGTTCACCTGGATTTTTCCCTTAAAACAAAAATCTGACACTCTAAACACATTTCTCAAGTTTAATGCCTTTGTAGAGCGTCAGTTTTCCAGGAAAATCAAAACATTTCACTCTGACTGGGGTGGTGAATTCAGGAGTCTCTCATCTGTTGTGCAAAAATTAGGTATTAAACACATTGTATCATGTCCACACATACACCAGCAAAATGGCATTTCTAAGTGCAAACACCAACATGTTGTAGAAACAGGATTAACTCTAATGGCTCAGGCTCATCTACCTTTTCATTTCTGGTGGGATGCTTTTTTTACTGCTGTCTCACTCATCAATGTGTTACCTTCTACAGTCTTACAAAACAAGTCACCCTCACAGCATTTGTACAAACACAATCCTGATCTATCTAAACTTAGAGTTTTTGGTTGTGCTTGCTTTCCATTCCTCAGACCATACAACTCTCATAAACTTCAATTCAGGTCAACAAAGTGTGTTTATCTAGGATCAAGTGGTCACCATAAAGGTCATAGATGTCTAGATCCCTCAGGAAGGTTATACATTGTCAAGGATGTCAAATTTGTTGAAACAGAATTTCCATATCCTACCTTGTTCAACAAGCAAGTCTTACCAGTAAATGCCTTTGTTCCAGCTCAGTGGTTGTTTCCTATCTCACCTTTGCCTATGTCAACCACCTCAGGTCAACCAACTTCAAACAATGAATTTGTCTCCTCAAGTCATCACTCTCCTGAGCCTTATCAAAGCCCTGAGTCCAGCCCTTCTGTTCAAAGTCATGTGTCACCTGAACCTGAGTCACATTGTACTCCTGAGTCACTCTCCGGGGGTCAAATGTCTGAGTCTGGTCCCATACCTATCTCTGACATATTCATTTCCCTCCCTCCACCACTCCCTAGTCAAAACACTCATCCTATGACCACCCGTTCCAAGCTTGGCATCTACAAACCACGAGCTCTATTAGCAGATTTTATGTCAAACCAGCTACCCATTGAACCACAAAATGTCCAAGATGCCTTAGGTAACCCTGATTGGCTCAACTCTATGAAGCAGGAATATGATGCACTTAAGAGAAATAAGACTTGGATTCTAATACCTCGGGCTGAGGACATGCATGTGATTACTAACAAGTGGTTTTTCAGGACTAAATTTAAGGCATATGGTTCACTGGATAAGTACAAGTCCAGACTTGTAGCCAGAGGTTTTCAACATCATGAGGGGGTTGATTTCTTTGACACCTTTAGTCAAGTGGCCAAGCATTCCACAATTCGAGTTCTGTTCACCGTTGCATCTCAATTTGGTTGGAAAATTCATCAAGTAGATGTGAACAATGCGTTTCTGAATGGTGTTCTCAATGAAACAGTGCATATGGAACAACCTCAAGGTTTTGTTGATCCCACCAAGCCAAATCATGTGTGTTTACTGAAAAAGGCTCTCTATGGTCTTCGTCAAGCCCCTAGAGCCTGGTTTGAACAGCTAAAGGGTGCCCTTGAAGGTTTAAATTTCCACAGCTCCACCTCAGATTCTTCATTGTTCTTCAAAGGGCAGGGTGAAAATCTTATTCTCATCTTGGTGTATGTTGATGATATTCTGATTACTGGGGGTGACCAGGCCAAGCTCAGTGCCTTAGTGGCCTCACTGAATGCTCAGTTCTCGGTGAAAGACCCGGGCCATGTCAACTTATTTCTTGGTTTTGAAGCTGTCAAGTGTACATGGGGATATTACACTTGATCTGCTAGCCAAAACCAACATGGACACTGCTCACTCCAGTCCAACTCCGATGTGTCAAAGTAAGAAGCTTGGAGCTGAAGGAATTGAGCTTGATGATCCCCAAATTTACAGAAGCACCATAGGAGCACTGCAGTACTTGACCTTGACAAGGCCAAATATTGCTTTTCCTTTGAATAAGTTGAGTCAATTTCTCAAAGCGCCTACAGTTGAGCATTGGAGTGCCTACAAGCGCATACTCAGATACCTGAAGGGTACACTGGACAAGGGCATTGAGTTTACTGCTGCCAAAGCCAGAGATAGACTTGACATAGTGGGATATGCAGATGCTGATTATGCTGGGTCATTAGACGATAGAAGGTCGACTACAGGGTTCTGCGTGTTTCTGAGTGGATGTCTTGTTAATTGGTGTTCAAGAAAGCAGAAGGTGGTGTCAAGATCAAGCTGTGAATCAGAGTATAGAGCTTTGGCTGATGCTACTGCTGAGGTAGTGTGGTTGCAAAGCCTAATGAATGAGCTTGGTCTGCAGAGCAAAGAAAGTGCTGTTATATGGTGTGATAATGTCGGCGCTGCTTCACTAGCCTCAAATCCTGTATTTCATGCTAGAACAAAACACATTGAGGTAGATGTGCATTTTGTGCATGAAAAGGTGCTGCAGAGAGTACTTGACATTCGCTATGTGCCCACTGAGAGTCAACTGGCAGACGTGTTCACGAAGGCGTTGGCAATTCCAAGGTTTCAAGATCTGTGCAACAAGCTAACCTCTACAGTGGCGAGAGTTTAGCTTGAGGGGGACTGTTAGACTGAGATATTGCTTACGTGTATTACATTAGGTTGCTTACGTGTAAGATTGATGAGTCAGCTAATCTGACCTCAATCACTTAATAACATTCCATATAAATTCCCCTGTGTACGGATGTTAATCATTGTGTAGAATAACAGAATCAAATTCTCTCTCTCACTATTCTATCAGTCTTTTCTCTCTGAATATACTTTAATCATATGTTGATAAGTAAATCTCTTAAGAATTTGTAGAAAGTCGTATTATTTCTAAATTTATGATGTACAGAAAAATCTGGGACCCTTGCATTGGTCTTTTTATTTCGGGCAAAATAACATATATCGATGTAAAAATCTGAAAAATTTAATAGATATTCAAATGATATAAATTAATTAAAAAATATTTGCATCATATGAACAACGGTCATATAGTTCTAAAATAAATCACACGAAGTCACAAATCCAATAGTTATCAACAAATTACTGACTAGTCGTGGATTTGATCAAACCCACAAAAAATGAAAACGATGACACAATTGAATGAAGAAGCAAAGAAAAACAGAAGTATACAATGTTCCATATACACAACTCATCAGATTCATCATATTCTATCAATACCCTCAACATTTTTACCTTTTCTCTTTACCATAGTTTCATCTGTTTTAGAGACGGGGTTTAAAATGTAGCTTTGCTAAGTTGTTTTGAACGATGTAAGTGGATATTTAACTCGAAAAGTTGTTTGTATATTTTGTTATCATCAAAGTATACAATTTTATTGAAGTGGGAAATGAGTCTCACATTGATTGTGTGTGTGAATGGACATGTGTTTATATATTGGTTGGTACCCTCCACTTAATACCAATTAGTTTTGAGTTGGATTTCCACAATTTTTTTTCAACTTAACCTAAAATACTTTGATATTTAAAAAAAAGCAAAATTCATACAATTACTTGGTTTTGAATCAAGGTTCTTTATTATATCACCGTTACTAATATTTGCGTTAGTACACTTGAGTTCATAGCCTATGTAAGTGTCACTCACATGTCACACTTTAAACAAAACTTTATACGGTTTCGCTAAAGTCGAGTGCCAATAAGTTCTCTCTCTAAGTTAATTAATAAATATTTATAAATTAAATCACAATTAAGTTGAATTTAATTTATTAAAACACTAACTATCTCAATTAAATTAGTTGCTTTAAATTGATTCTTATATTTTAATTGAGCTCTTCCAAACTACTAATTCGTCACAATATAAATCTATAGTTTAATGTTAACAAATATTTGAAAAGAAAACAACTAATAATATTATTTTATAATTTAGTGAATATGTGGTGAACTACGATCCTTTAATCATATAGCCACTTCAAGAACTGATCAAGATGGTTATTTTGCTTAAAACAAACTTATAAACTGAAAAGTATATCCTATGTTTACAATAAATTAAGATAGCTCTTTTTCATCCAACACCGACCAGAAGAATGGGTTTCTTAATATGTGGTTATCAATGCGAGACTTTTTCATCATTTTGGAGCTCTTATCTATTGAATTTATTGTCGGTGTTATAGACGTGTCCCGATAGAAAAGTGCTTGCTAATAAGTTAAAAACTCGACGAAAAATGTCAAATAATATCCATTGTAAAAAACATACACTGGACCATAACATGGGACGGCAAAGACACAGCATCTCAGCTTTGGCCATAGTCTTCACAAAATTAAGTACTTCACATGATGTTCCCCTAAAACACGTGGCGATATTTGATATGACCCGTCATTATAGCGCTAGGCTACGTTGGCACCGATATGGTACCATGCAAATATTTGATACCATAGAGCCTAACGTCAAATATTAATTAAAAGATACATAAGAAAGATATGTTATTCGTCTTTGTCATGAATTTATTTTTAAAATTAAATTCTTAGATGTTAATATATATATATATATATATATATATATATATCGTTACTATTATAAGAATTTATCACCGAACAACCATGAAACACCGAATAAGACTTGTTTGCGGTGTGAATATGTGAGAAACGATCAGAAACATAAGTCAATTTCGAATACCGACTTACATAATAAAAAATATTGGAGAAACACTTGATATATACAGACTAGTCGAAATAACACTTACAATGACCACCTAAGTACCAATAGTTGTGTTGATAACCCACATACAATTATCAGAGAGCAGTTATATCACACGATTTGAAAAGTTATCTAATAACCGTTTAGGACGAGGGACCTGATCAACCCACATTCAAACATGCATGAACCCCGGTTATAAAAAAACACAAGACCCTCAATAAAAAAGGTTGGACACTCTTTCGTACAATATACTTACGCTACACAACTTATCATCTTTATTAACTTTTATATTGAATTACTTGTAACAAAAAATTGGCTACGTAAGCCATCTAAACTATAGGAATTGTAAATTAGCCAACCTTTGGTAAATAATTTGTAAATAGCCAACTTGCATACGTGGCAGCCAATTAACTACCTAAAATATATGTTTGATTGTGTTAAATAAGGCTTTTATTAATTTGTTAATAAGTTTACTTGGCTATTTACAAGAAATTAACCAAAGGTGGGCTATATCTCAATCCACTATATCCGTGTGGCTATATAACTTAATAACCCTACTTGTAATCTATACTTGTATTGAGATTCGTCAAATATAAGAACAATCCGGTCTTCACACTCATTATAAGACCGAGTTTGTTCGGCATAAACGTGTGATGAATGAGAAAATTGTTGTATCTATTTCTTGACATCAAAAGTTTGACGCTAAAAAGAGGGAAGTCCAGCCTTAAATTTAGATGGCAAGTTCGTCGGCAGCCGCGAGACCTATAGCGGAAGGGGATCCTTGGAGTGAAGAGCACGATCAGATTGAGCATCACAATAGATAATTAAGTGAATCTTTGGAGTGAAGAGCACGAGCAAATCGAGCATCACAACAGATAATTAAGTGAATCCTAGGAGTGAAAGAGTACTCGATCAAAATCAATAAATGATTTTATTTATTACTTTATATATATATATATATATATATATATATATATGGATTATTAAGTGATTTTCATTAATCATTTGGAATTTTTTTGAATTGTTTTGCGTTGCAGCGTGAAGTAAGCTTGAGGAAGAAGATCCGGACTTAATCGAGAACGATATTGTCAGGGGCAGAATCTGGAATCAGAGTTGACGGTGACTGACAATATATATATATATATATATATATATATATATATATATATTTGTAAAATAACCGATATATAAATTGTATCTATCATCAATAAAAATATAAACTAAATTCATTACAAAAATTAAAGACATTTTAAAATGTATTCTTCAATTTAAATCAAAATGTAAAAATGACTTGATTTCGTATAAAAAAAAAGTACTAAGCAAATCCATAAATAAATATCAAAATTATCCTTCATTAATTTATTGATTTATGGATCCATTAGGAAAATAGCTAATTTAAACGTTTGACATTGCTAAATAGTCAACGTTTGGTAAATCTTAGGTAAATAACAACTTTTAGACGTAATTCTTATGTAAATAGCCACTTCATATACAAACGTTCGCTATTTACATAAGATGTACGTCTGAAAGTGATTATTTTCCTAAGATTTACAAAACGTTGGCTATTTAGCAATGTCAAACGTTTAAGTTGGTTATTTTCATAATTTTCTGTTAATTTATTAACATGCGAATACAAAAGAGGTTTTCGATTCTCTTATTATTACTAGTTACATCAAATGATCGAAAATTATGTCGTTGAATTTGTGTTCATCATCGCGATAATTAAAATTTTGGTGGTTGATGAATATTGCGAAAAAATATTATGAAAAGTTTAAAAATATTTGTCAACGAACATTGCAGTATCCGATAATGATTGATATGATCGATGAAAATTACAACAAAAAAATTATTCTCGTTGAGCGTAGCTCATTCTATGTGTATTCATCCGCGTTGTAGGTAAACAACACTTGAACAAGTGAGGAAGGTAGGTCAGCAACGTTCGATGGCTAAGGGGTCGGGTTGTGGTTCCGCTCGTTTATTTAAAAGACTTCCATTACGCAAATTTCTAAATACTCGGTTTGAGATTTTTATGCTTAACATATTTTTCAAGTTTAATTAGTTTTGCAAAACTCAAGTTGAATTTTCATGGTTTTATCTCCGTAGAGTATTCTAACCATCTACTTTGGTTTGGAATTCCGAATTAAGTATTTCTCTTATTTTCATCAAATGTTTTTGTAAGATTTTAAATATCGTGGTAATTTTCAAAGTTGGTTTATTTTAAAGTCTACGTTTTATAAATATTTGAAATGATGTTAAAAAAAAAACTCTCCACATTTGTTTTCTAAAGTAAAAAAATTAAGCATAGTATGACGGTCCAAAGTAAAAGAATTAACCATAGTATTTGAAATGAGCAATAGATTTTTGTTGAGCTTAATTTATTTAAACATTTTTTTTTTTTACTTTTTTTCGATGATAAACGATTTTTTTTTACCTTTATTAACATATTCTCACGAGGAGGTCTTATATATATAAACATAATTAATAAATAAAAAAATTCAATCAACAATAATTGAGAATATAAATAAAATCAAGGGAATCAATTTTATGTGAAGAATACATGTAGTTTTTATATTTTACAAAAAAGGTGAACCACAAAATGCTCATAAGAAATTTGCATCTTTGCAATGACCATAAGTTTGTCAATCTCCATCAAACTAGTTGAGAGTGTTAATTGCGAACCGTAACAATACCAAAATAAAAGTCATGGTAGTGTCCGATTAGCCATCCAAATTCAAATTAAATTAGCACAACCACCACCAAATAACCATCCACCACACATGTACCCCACAAATTCCTTCCTATAAAACCCCTCCCAAGAAACCCCTAAAAAAACATCCACTCACAATCTCACACATAGATTTCCACAAACAAAATCAAATACCAATCCCTGTCCTACCGTACGAACGTAGTACTCTCTTACTAAAAAAGAATAGTAATGGCAATGAACAGGTCAAGCACCGTGAAGCTTCTCTGTGTCGTGGCGGCCATAGCCGCGATGGCCGTGAGCACGGAAGCGCTGACATGCGGTGACGTGGCGAGAGGGCTCGGGCCGTGTTTGGGGTACTTGAAGTCCTCTGGCGGGGCGGCGGTTCCGGGGCAGTGCTGCAGTGGAATCCGGTCGCTGAACTCGGCCGCGAAGACCACTGCCGACCGCCAGACTGCATGCAAATGCATCAAAGCCGCCAGCGGAGGAGTCAACGCCGGCCTCGCCGCCGGACTTCCCGGAAAGTGCGGTCTTAGCATTCCCTACAAGATCAGCCCCTCCACCAACTGCAACACGTAAATATATTATTATTATTATTAATAATATAATTTTTATTTTTATTATTATTATTATATAAAAAAAATGTAGTCAATTTTTTTTAATTTTTTTATAAATTGTAAAATTTTAAATAATTCTTACGAGGGAACGAAGGGTTTTCTTTGTATTTTAAGGCTTGGTTTTTATCGCTGTATGATTATTAACATTAGTTAGATGAATTATTAATTAAGTGATTTTCGTTAATTAATAATCATTTGAAATTTTTTAATGGTTTTGATTTTTTTTACGTTGCAGCGTGAAGTAAGCTTGATGAAGAAGGCCAAAACTTAACGGAGGACGATATGATATAGTATAGAACATCGGCATTTTGAATAAAGTATATATGTGGGTATTTATGCCCGCATATAGATTCTGGTTTCATGCTTATATGGAGTACTTTTTACATGTTTATTATATGCATGTTGACTGTTTATGTCTGTTTTTAATTATAGCTATAATCGTGTCCATGTGTGTACGTCAGAATATAATAAAGTTTTTATTAATATATTACTAGCTTCCGTGCATTAGTTTAATCTAACTATGAACAGTATACTACTGTTATAACATGAATAGAAGACCGATACATATAAATTGCAAAGCCTATAAAAGGTAACCTAACTGAGAATACTCCTTGATTTATCCATTTATTAAAAATTCGCGAGATTGTTAGGAATCCCACATCGAAAGTGAATGGAAACTAAAAAGAGCTTATAAAGGTCATGCATTACTCCTCTCATTACCAATTGGTTTTGAGATGGAACCCCATGATACTTTCAAATGGTATCAGAGCCCATTAAGTCCAAACGGGTATCCGATCCAATCGTTGGGATTCGGCCCAAGATGAGCGAACGCAAAGAGCCGCCATCTTGAGTGGGCGTGTTAGGAATCCTACATCGAAAGTGAATGGAAACTAACAAGAGCTTATAAAGGTCATGAGTTACTCCTCTCATTACCAATTGGTTTTGAGATGGAACCCATGATACTTTCACAGAGATTATATGTATGTTACTTTGATTAAGAAATATTTGACTATGACTCTGACGTCAAAGTAATTAGGACATTTGTTATATCAAAATATCACCTATTTTGATATTTATTTTCGCATTAATTCTAAGCCGTTTGCTTTTGAGGACTGATTAATAAGCTTGTAAACGTATGAAAGGTAGATGATGACGTAAACCACGTAACTCATGTAGCAATTCTATAAGCAATATTGACATGTAAATGTAAGTTGTAACAGTATAATTATACAGCATATGCAATTGGTTGATTCAATGTTTTAAATGTCGGCGAAAGCGACAATTTTCGTCGGTGAAGCCGCTGCCAGAGTAACAACGGTCGACGAATATATATTTTGTTGTTTTAACATTGAATGTTGTTCGAAAATCGGTGAAATGACGTGTTGCTCAGTTCGATAACGACGCAAAGATGTCGTTCTTGTCAAAGCAAAAAAAAACGTGAAAAAACGGGGTAAATTATTTGCTTTGGTGACTTTCGGAGTCCGGGAGGAAGCGAGGAGAGCTTCTGAATGCCGGCGAGAGTCGGCGATATTCGGTTCAATCATTGTCATTTTGATACGTTTCAGTTCAAAAGCAACAAAAAAAAAATCGGTAAACTTCGTGGTTTTTATTAGAAAAGATGAAGAAATGAGAGAAAAACTCCAGAGAGAGAAAACGAATCAGGGGAATGATATTATTCTGATTCTCAGTACATTCAAATTACTAGGTAGGTACAATGTATAAGGAAAAAGAAAAAAAATAGAAAACCAGCTATACCAGCGCAGTGGTCAACTTATTATAAAGTCTTCTAGAAGCTGCTTAGTAACTAAAAGAAATAACACAGATCAGACTAAACAAATAGCCTTTTATTCTGATTAATTAAGTACCCAAAATGTAATACTCCCCCTCAAGATGGAGAGAATATATCAAGAATTCCCATCTTGCTCAATAACGTTTTGAACTGTGTCGGATGTAATGCCTTGGTGAAAATATCGGCCAGTTGGTGAATTGACTTGATATGTAGAGTCTTCAAGAGGCCACTTTGTATCTTCTCCCTCACTATGTGACAGTCCACCTCGATATGCTTGGTGCGCTCGTGAAACACGGGATTTACAGCGATATGTAACGCTGCCTGATTGTCGCAGAACAGGATAGCTGGGGATTTGTGATCAATCTGAAAATCACGAAGCAAATACTTTAACCAAACCAATTCACAGGTTACAGCAGCCATAGCACGATATTCAGCCTCCGCGCTGACGACTTCGAGACTGTTGTCTGTTTCTTTGATTTCCAAGATATCAAAGATGATCCAAAAAAGACACAAAAACCAGAAGTCGAACGTCTAGAGTCTTGACAGCCTGTATAATCGGAATCTATGAATGCTTTCAGTTCCAAAGCAGAATCGGATGGGAAGAAAAGACCTTGACCTGGTGTGCCTTTGACATACTGAAGCACCTTAAAAACTGCTTGAAGATGTGGTTTGCGTGGATTTGCCATGAATTGGCTCAAACGATTCACTGCAAAGCACAAATCTGGTCGTGTGAGGGTCAAATAGAGTAGCCTTCCTATTAGTCTCCTGTACTGCAGTGGATCTTCCAGTAAATAACCCTCATCTTATGATAATTTCCGGTTTGGATCCATGGGAATGGATTGTGGTTTGCAAGCCAACTGACCCGAATCATTCAGAATTTCGAGGGCATATTTTCGCTGACAGAGAGAGATCCCTTTTGCAGATCGAGCAATTTCGAGACCTAAGAAGTATCTTAACGCACCCACGTCCTTCATTTTGAATTTTTCACTCAAAGTCTTCTTCAGCAAATCAACTTCCAGTTGATCATTGCTAGCGATTATAATATCGTCGACATATACTAGCAAGGCTAAGAAGGTATTACCATGGACTTTGGTAAAAAGGGAATGATCATTTGAAGATTGAGTGAACCCGATCTAAAGTAATGTGTTGGAAAATTTCTGAAACCATAGCCGGCTCGCCTGTTTCAATCCGTATAAAGATTTGTGTAGGCAAAAAACAGCGTTGCGTGGTAGAATCTCCCCATCACGACCGGAGTAACCTGGAGGAAGAGTCATGTATATCTCCTCATTCAAATCGCCATGGAGGAAGGCGTTTGTGACATCTAGCTGGGATAGAGTCCAGCCAGAAACTGCAGCAAGAGACAGAAGGAGTTTTACACTTACAAACTTGGCGACGGGAGAGAAAGTGTCGAAGTAGTCAACGCCCTCCTGTTGAGTGTACCCTTTGGCCACCAATCGCGCCTTATGTCTCTCGAGTCTCCCATCAGCGTGAACCTTGATTTTGTATACCCATCGACAACCAACTGGGTGATTTTCGTCTGGCAAACTAACAATGCTCCAAGTCCCATTGCTTTCTAAGGCCTGCAACTCGTTAGACATAACATCACGCCAAACTTGATGTTCATTAGCCTCATGAAAATGTTCGGGTTCAATGTGATTGGTAATGGATAAGGTAAAGGCTCGGCGTGATGTTGAGAGTCTATGGTAGCTTAGGAAGGCAGATATGGGGTAAAGAAGAGAGACAGCGGAAGAAGAGGATGATGGAGTAGATGTCGAGTAACAATGATAATCAGAGAAATATGCAAGTTTGTGTGAGACTCGAGAGGGACGGGTAGTGAAAGGTAAATGAGGTGAGTTTGGCTCAGGAGATGTGGTGTCTCGAGATTTAGATGGACAAGAGAAATGTGGATCAGTTGGAGTTATTGAGGGAAGGACACGGTCAGTGAAAAGAGCATCAGAATCACTATGGTCATGGACAGATTTAAAAGGAAAAATGTGCTCATGGAAAACAACATTGCGAGTGATGAAAATTCGGTGTGACTCAATATCCAAAAGCTTGTAACCCTTGTATCCAGGTGGGTATCCAATGAAAACACAAGCTCGAGCACGAGGACTAAACTTGGTTCGATGTTTATGAAGTGTGGAAGCGTAACACAAACAACCGAAGACACGAAGATGAGTATAGGCTGGGGTTTTCTTTTGAAGAATTTCAAACGGAGATTTGTTGTGTAATAAGGGTGAAGGGGTACGATTTATGAGGTATATTGCAGCAAGGATACAATCCCCCCAAAATTGTAGAGGAATGTTTGACTGAAAATGGAGGGCTCGAGCAACGTTAAGGATGCGTTGGTGTTTTCGTTCGACAACAGAGTTTTGCTCAGGGGTTTCAACACATGAATGAGTAGAGTTTATTCCCTTAGATGAGAAAAAATCATGAAAAGATAACTCAGGTGCATTGTCTGAACGAACTGATTTTATTTTTGTGTTGTATTGAGTGAGAACCATGGCATAAAAGTTTTTAAAAATGGAAACAACATCAGATTTTGCTCGTAAGAGATATACCCAAGTGACTCGGCTGCAATCATCAACGATGGTAACAAAATATCTAAAACCTTCATGTGTTTGGATATGAAAAGGACCCAAAATATCAATGTGTATCAAATCAAAAAAAATTTCAGACATTTTATTTTGACTATGGAAAGGTAATCGACGTTGTTTTGCTAAAGGACAAATAGAACAATGAGAATTTGAAAGAGATAAGGATCCTGGAATTCTCAAAATGTCATTAAGGACTTGTAGTTTTACAAGAGATGGATGGCCAAGCCTACAATGCCATAAATCGGTCTTAGACAAAACAGAACAAAGAACAGGGGAATTTAAAACATCTGATCCCAAACTTAGAACATAGAGATTGTTGTGTCTTCTACCCCTCCCAATCGTCAAGGCCTGAATACGGTCCTGGATGAAACAGTGGTAATCATAAAAAATGAAGCGACATTTAAGGCTGAGAGTAAGTGAGCTAACGCTAAGAAGGTTGAAGGCAAAGGTTGGTTTCCCAGATCGAAATTTTCCAACAGATGCCATCGAAGGCTGAGATGGGGTTTGAGATTGTGATTGAGAGTAGAACGCAGAAGGATTCGAGGGCAATGAGAAAACCCCAATGATTCTCTGTCTTTCTTCTTGAACGACGAGGTTGAAGACCTTGGCAATGGGTGGCATTGGATCTGCCATGGGGATCTGAGCACGAATCGCTGCAAATGATTCGTTTAAACCCATCAAGAATTACATCATGTACCCTTGTTCGAGGTATTGCATCCCGATCCACATTCCTCCATAAGTTGCAGGTTATTACTGGTTGGTAGTTCTTCAGCTCATCCCATATGATTTTCAGCTGGGTGTAATACCCATTAACGTCCAGAGTACCTTGCGAAAGGCTTTGGAGTTTTTGCTTGAGCGGAAAAATACGAGGAGCGTTTCGTTCTTGGAAGCGAGCTGCTAAATCTTCCCAAACTGCTTGAGCAGATTCGTGGTAGAGAAGACTGTCACCTCTTTCCTTCGACACATCATTGAGTAGTCAGGAGGTGACCAGACTACTACAAAACTAGGATTCTACAACGCTTAAAAAAAGTTGTAGAATGATTCTACAACGCTTCTTAAGCGTTGTAGAATCCTGCGTTGTAGAAGCTTCTACAACGCTTAAAAATCCGTTGTAGAATCCAACAGCTTTCTACAACGCTTAATTATCCGTTGTAGAAACTAAGATTCTACAATGGATTTTTAAGCGTTGTAGAAGCTTCTACAACGGTTAGAATCCATTGTGTAATTTTTAAATATTTTCAAACATCTCACCGCGGCGAAGTATATTTCTCGCCGCGGCGAGGTACGTTCCGAGCCGCGGCGACAACATTCTACAACGGATTTCCAAGCGTTGTAGAATCAACTCGCTGCGGCGAATATTACACTTTGCCGCGGCGAAGTCAAATCTTAGCCGCAGCGAGATTATTCTACAACAGATAATTATGCGTTGTAGGAAGGCGATGGATTTTTTTATTAAAACTCGCCGCGACGAAGAAAAAATCTCGCCGCGGCGAGACTAAGATTTCTAATTTGCCTGCTCTCGGTATCTTTTCTCGCCGCGGCGAATAATATTTCCCGCCGCGGCTCGAATTACTTGCCGCGGCGAGAAGTATAGTTCGCCGCGGCGAGAATCATTTATTTTCAATCCAAAATCTGTTTTTACACGATACTAGCACCTGAAAATAATCTTCAATACAAAAAATATCTAATATATACATTCATCTTCAAATATCCTCATCTTCAAAACATTCAAAATCTAATATATACATCTACAACCAATCCATAATTCAATAAAAAAAACTAGCTAATCATCACAGTTAATGAATGTTTGTACATAACTTACCCATTCTTCCCTAACTCTCTCTAAATCCTCCTTTGTATAGGATTTCTTATTTTTTTTCCTACACCTCCTACGACTATATCACGCATATAAGAAATGACAAAATACCCGCATTCCGTGTTTCCCGTTTGTCTCGGAGCGTCCCAAGCCTTGATGTACGTTGATTGCCCGTTACTATGGCGTTTTGATGCTCGAGCTTGAAATCAACAAGAACCCTATATAACACGGAGATTATAAGAGAAAAAACATCTAGAATGATTTATAATAAAAATTATTTAAGAAATCAAAATATTACCTTTTTATCAATCGATTTAAATCGATTGGGATTTTATTTCTCAACGGGTCAAAGAACAAAGCGCTATTTCTCCAAAGGTCGAGGACAACGAGCATCCAATGCGCACCTTTGTTATACGGCATCAAAACTAATTCACCAAATTTGCAATCTCGTACCACGTTTCCAACGTCCTTGACTCGTTTTGACAAATAAGCCTCCTCGTCGTCATTTTCGATATACGAACTTAAGCTCGGATTTATAAAACAATAGTTTCGAGTCTTCTTCGCCTTTTCTAGCCTCGAGTGTAGATAGCTATGAACAAACAAATATTTAGTTGATCAAAACACTAAATATTGAATATTGATATTAAAAAACGCATATAAAGAAAACTCTTACTCCATATAAACCGTTATGCTCCCCGCGCCAATTTCCAAGTATTGCAAAAAATCGGAAATGTCTTCAAATGACACCGGAATCGGTATAGCCGCGAGACTTGGACTAACATTGACCATAATCACATCCCCTTCCGGTAACATTACTTTGTTGGCATGTTGAGCGAGCAATCGATACTTGGGATTAATCACCTTGTACGGAATCTTCTTAGCATCATCGATGCTAGCTTCACTCTCAAAACCGAGCTTTGAGAGTTGTTTGACAACCGGACCGCGACTCTCTATTCCCGTGTCCATTTCCATGAGTCTCTTCGGCCACGAGACAAACTCGCCTATAGCATCTTCAATGGTTTGAGCTTCCTCGGTGGGAATTGACAATTTTGCTTTTTTAATCAAAACCCCCAAAACGGCCACGCGTAAATTTCCTTCCTCCAAAGGTGAGAAATGAACTACACCTCCATTCATGTACGCTCGCCCATTTGCAACATGAATTGTGCCTCCGAACTCGGTGTCATCAATGAAAAGAAGACACTCGACGCTTTCATCCGAACTCGGTGTCACCGGCGTGGTTGGATTCAAAGAGCAACTAGCACGAACACTATTGGGTTTTTCCACAACAATAGGATCGATCTTCGGACGATCATCAACAATGATAGGATCGATCTTCGGATGATCATCAACATCGTCGTGTTCTAAGCGAATCAAGAATTTTATCAATAACTTAATACCAAAACATTTATCTTTAATAAATAGATAAAAAAAAATTAAACATACCTAAAGAGACCGCTTCATTGACGTGTTCTTCAACATTTTCCATCTCTTTATCATCAACAACCTTCGCGTTGAGATTCTCTTCCACTTGCTCGACACTAGGCGACTCGACATTAATGCTACCATTTCCACCGAAGGTCTTCATCACCAAAGACTTTAACTCGCTCATTTCCCGACGGATCTTCATTACTTCTTCGTTGGGCGTTGGAGTAACAAAGTACTTAAAACGCGACGTGTGTTTGGATTGACCGCAAACTCGCGACGTTCCCAAAGCTTCTTGCAAAACACTCTTTCCCGATTTCGGCAACCATCTCCCTTGCGATGCTTGTTGTGATAACGTTTTCTACACACAAAATTATTTAAAAATAAAATTACAAGGTTAATTGTTATAACAAAGGTAAAGAACTTACGATTTTTTCTCCCATCAATTTTTCTTTCTCATCCTTGTAGTTATCTACGTCTTTCATTCGCGAGTCAATCCAAAGTTCCTCTTTCGTAGGCCATTCCCCCGTTTCGTCATGCTAGTAAGAAGTAATTATATAATAAATTAAAAAATAATTGCAACATTTGAAATAACTAAAAGAAAAAAATGAATCTAACCTTTTCTTGATCAAGCTTTCGATATCCATTTCGGCCCGTTCGAGATTTGTACACACTTTTTCCGATATTTGATTTCCCATGTTCCGATGTTTGTTTGAACATTTCGGTTCGTCTATACTCAACAAATGCTATCCAATCTTCTTCGGTGATACTTGTATAGTATTTCAAAATACAAGCCGGTCTCTTTAAGGCGATTGGTTCGTTGATTATGTCTTTGAGTAGATTGTTGTATATCTCATGACGAAATAACCTTGCGGCTTCTCCGACTCTCATAAGGCAATCGTGTTTTTGTTCGATAGGAATCGTAAATCCTTCTTGCATTTCGTTCCAAATCCGTTTTTTAATTTGGGCGTTGTCTTTACATCTCCAATCACGCATCGAAAGTGGAACGTGTTCTCTTGCTAACACGCCAAAGTAACTCGACAACTCATCACCCTCTTTACCGATTGGTTGCCCTTTATCATCAAATCGTACCGGGATTTTTTTACCAAGTGTTTTAGCCTTATTAACCCGACCCATAAGAGTGTTTCTTCGTTTTCCTTGTTCATCGGAGTTAAACGCTAGTTGTCTTCTAATTTTTCTTTTACCACTACCGCTAGAAGTAGTAGTAGTGGACGACATTGAATCTAATAAACAAAATTCAAAACATAATTTCAATTTTCAACTCAAATGTAATCAAAATTTCAACTAAAATGTAACAAAAATCCAATATAAACTCAACTCCAATCATAATATAAACTCAAATCCAATCCGATTCTAAACAAAAACACAATTTCAATCCCAATTCAATCTAATATCAAATATATTTCTCCTAATTTCAATAAACTCAAATCCAATACAATATCTCCTAATTTCAAATCAATATCGAATTCACACTAAATAAGTCCATGTAAAAATGTTCAAAAACATTACCCGGAGTTGGACGAGCACAAGGGCGGCGAAGAGAAGGTGGTGAGATGAGGGCCGGAGAGGTAATGGCCGAAGGCAGCGAGGTGAGGGCGCACGGCGAGTGTGGGCGCGAGCGAGGTGAGACCGGAAGGCGCGCGGCAATGTGAGGGCCGGAGGGCGGCGTGGGCGCACGGCGAGGTGAGGGAGAGCGCGCGGGGCGAGGGCGCGGGGGCTCAGCGAGGTGAGGGACGGAGAGAGAGAGAGGGGCCGAGAGAGATGAGTGAGGCGAGGTGAGGGAGGGGGCGGGGGCGTGGGCGCACGGCGAGGTGAGGGAGAGCGCGCGGGGCGAGGGCGCGGGGGCTCAGCGAGGTGAGGGACGGAGAGAGAGAGAAGGGCCGAGAGAGAGAAAGAGTGGTGGCGAGAGAGGGGCGGGGCGGTAAGAGAGTGGCGAAGAGAGAGAGAGGGACGAGAGAGATGAGTAGTGGAGAGATAGATGAGAAGAAATGAAGTAGAATAAGGAATGAGAATGAGGGAAAATTGAAAAAAAAAACGCTAAGTATAGAATATGAAATGGGCGGGTAGTTAAAAAAATTTGAAATTTTCAGATTTTAAAACGCTCCTACAACGCATATTCTAAGCGTTGTAGGATCTCGCCGCGGCGAGATGCTTCTACAACGCTTATAATAAGCGTTGTAGGAGCCTCGCCGCGGCGAAACCAAATTCTCGCTGCAGCGAGGGTTACCCAGAAAATTCTCGCCGCGGCGAAAATGTGCCATCGCCGCAGCGAGGTAACCCTAGATGTCCTCGCCGCGGAAGTATACAATTTTCGCCGCGGCGACACCTTTCTACAACTCTTAAAAGAGCGTTGTAGAATCCTCGCCGCGGCGACAGCGAATTGTCGCCGCGGCGAGGAATACATTCGCCGCGGCGTAAAATCTATGATGCCGCGGCGAGACTATATGTCTGGAACATGGTGCTCTCGGTAAGATTTTCGCCGCGGCGACGACGTGTTCCCGCCGCGGCGCAGGACTCCTGCCGCGGCGAGATTTGTACCTCGCCGCGGCGTGATGTAGTCGCCGCGGCGAACGCATATTTTTGCCGCGGCGAGGACATTCTACAACGCTTTTGGAAGCGTTGTAGAATGTCTCGCCGCGGCGAAGTAGAAATGTCGCCGCGGCGAGTGACACGAGAATGGTGATATAAATTCTCGTTTCTAGTGTTTTTCACTTTGAACTCTCTCATAACCTCACTCGAAAAAATATTTCCAGTACCTTTCCTACTCATTCTAGAGCGTCCTCGTTTACTAGTCTCATCTACACATTCAAATCTTGTAAGTTCTTCTTTAACTTGTTCTAATTGTTGTTCTCTTGATAGTTTACTAATTAGAATTGGCAATTTTTTGTATAATTAGGATTTTTCTATGAATATGAGAAAGTGGATGTGGGAGAATAGATTGAATGAGATATATCGGAAAGGTGTAGATGAGTTTTGTGATTTTGCTAGAGAGAACATGGTAGATTTGAAATCTATTCGTTGTCCTTGTATTAAATGTGGAAATCATAGACATTTTTCGATTGATGTCGTTCGGACCCATTTGTTTGCATATGGAATAATGACCTCGTATCAAAGATGGTTCTACCATGGTGAGGTTTTTCGTTCTACGGCAAATGAGGATGATGTTGAAGATGATATTGATGATATGTGCGGAATGATGAATGATTTGGAGGACGATTTTGTTGAGCGACCGGAATTGTTTGAGTCCATGATGAATGATGCGGAGACACCATTATATGAAGGGTGTACAAGCTATTCGAAGTTGTCATTTTTAGTTACATTATTTCATTTGAAGGCGTCGGGGGGTTGGACAAACACTAGTTTTACTCTATTGTTGGAAACACTGAAAGAAGCATTTCCGAAAGACAATAAAGTACCTTTAAGTATGTATGAAGCAAAGAAGACTTTGGGTACATTAGGCATGAAGTACGAGAAATTCCATGCGTGCCCAAATGATTGTGTTTTATATAGACACGAGTATGAAGATCTAGATGAATGTCCGACGTGCAAAGAGTCACGGTGGAAGAAGGGTAAAATTCCATGTAACGGGGTTAAAGGAGTTCCAGTTAAGGTACGTACATTTTCATCACTTGATTAGAAAATACATGTAGCTCATATTCATTATTTATTACTGATTTTCGTTAAATATATTTCAGTCGTTATGGTACATTCCTCCAATGCCGCGCTTTCGTCGAATGTTTAATAGTGTCAAACACGCGAAGAACATGGTTTGACACTCCGAAAAGCGTATCGATGATGGTATGTTGAGACATCCTGCTGATGCTGCACAGTGGAAATCATTCGATTTAGAGTATAAGGATTTCAGTGTTGATACTCGAAATTTGCGCCTTGGTCTAGCTTCTGATGGAATGAACCCGTTCAGCATGATGAGCAGTAAATACAGTGTTTGGCCGGTTATACTTGTGAACTACAATCGCCCTCCAAAGCTATGTATGAAGAGAAAGTTCTTGATGTTAACGCTTTTGATTTCAGGACCGAATCAACCAGGAAATGATATTGATGTCTATTTGGCACCGTTGGTCGATGATTTGAAGATGTTATGGGAGAAAGGGATGGAAGTTAAAGACGCTTACCGTGGATATTCGTTCAACTTAAGGGCAATGTTAATGTGGACTATTAACGATTTCCGGCCTATGGAAACTTGTCAGGATACTCTGTGAAATGCTCGATTGGTTGTCCGATTTGCATGAAAGACACATCTTCCATCCGTTTGAAGCATGGTAAGAAAACTGTTTTTCTGGGTCATAGAAGATTCTTACCAAGAGATCACTCGTATAGAAGATTGAAACAAGCGTTTGATGGAAATTCAGAAGAACGACCCCCTCCTAGAATTTTGTCTGGTGAAGATGTCTATGAGATGGTTAAAAACATCAATGAAGTGCTTGGGAAAAGAAAGCGGAGTGCTAGTACTAAAGAATCGTTCAAAGAGAATCCTTGGAAGAAGAAATCGATTTTCTACGACCTTCCTTATTGGAAGACACACTACGTCCGGCATTGTCTGGATGTTATGCACATCGAGAAAAATATTTGCGAATCGCTTATTGGTACACTTCTTGATGATCCAAATAAATCGAAAGACGGAATACAATCTCGATTGGATCTCAAAGAGATGAATATAAGAAGCATTTTGCATCCCGAGGAGGGGGGTGGGAAAAAAACAAAATTACCACCGGCAAAGTACACTCTAGATCGAAAGGAGAAAAAGAAATTGTGTAACTGGTTTGCTTCTATTAAAGTCCCCGAAGGTCATTCGTCAAACTATAAGAGGTTCGTGTCTTTGAAAGATTTGAGACTTACTGGAATGAAGACGCACGACTGTCATGTGCTGCTACAACACATGTTGCCTCTTGCTTTGGGAGGAATTGTGCCAAAAGATGTGAGGTTTGCAATATCAAAGATATGTGTATTCTTTAACTCGATTTGCTCGAAGGTCATCGATCCAACTCGATTGGATTTAATGCAGTCAGAATTGGTGAAAACTCTGTGCTTGCTCGAAAAGATCTTTCCACCTTCGTTTTTCGACATAATGATCCACTTAACCGTCCACTTGGTACGTTAAGTGAAATTAGGAGGGCCCGTGTTTTTATGGTGGATGTATCCAATCGAACGTTATATGAAAGTGTTGAAAAGCTACGTGAAGAACTACAATAGGCCGGAAGGAAGCATAGTTGAAAATTACATAGCAGAAGAGTCGGTTGAGTTTTGTTCTGAGTATTTAGCTAAAACAGACGAAATTGGGTTACCCAAGAATACCAATTTTGATTCAAAAGCTATATCTAAAGGTATTTTTTTAACACTTTATTTGTTTATTTAAATTATATATGAACATTATTTTTAAGTATTTGTTTCATTATAGGTACTTATTCGATCGTCAACCGAAAAGAATGGGAGCAAGCAAGTCTCCATGTGCTACACAACGTTTCCGAGGTCAAGCCATTTGTGGATATTCATTTGAATGAGTTGAGAGTGAATAATCCAAAGAAGGGTAGAAATGAAAAATGGTTGCAAGAAGAGCACAACCGTTTGTTTCAAAACTGGCTTGGAAAACGCATATTTAAAGAGGCAGGACATTCATCTACGTTGAGTAAACTATCTGGCGGGCCTTCCTCAATGGTTACAAGGTACACTGCTTGGTCTGTTAATGGTTTTACATTTTACACAAGGGAACGAGACAATAAGCATCCCGTACAAAATAGTGGTGTTACATTGTTTGCTGAAGCTTTACATGTTTCGTCGGCAAAAGATAAGAATCCAAAACATGCTTTTATGAAGTATTACGGATACATTGAAGATATTTGTGAACTTGATTATTGCGGGTTGCGAGTCGCATTATTCCAGTGCAAATGGGCAGACAATAATCACGTTAAAGTTGATAATGACGGAGTTACAATTGTCGACTTTAGACGGATTGGCTACGAGAATGATTCATTTATTTTGGCTTCGCAAGCAAGTCAAGTGTTTTATGTTTCGGATCCAGCAAATCCTGAGTTATCGTTAGTGGTTCATATGAAAGCGAGAAACGGTAACGAAGAAGAAGACGAAGACATGTCTAGCATTCCTCCGTTCACATCAGGATTAACGCCAATTGATCAAGAGGTGGATGATTTTGATGATGACGATGTTTCACATCTACTTCGTAAGGATATAGATCCTATTTTTGTTTGATATTGAACATTTAGATAATGTATTTTCATTTTGGATTTTATGTTATTCTCCTGTGGACAACGTTATTTTTCATTCAAAATTTCTCTATACAATGTCATTTACATTAAAATTACATTTCTCCGACATCGCCGTGGCTGAGTACAACTCTCGCCGTGGCAGGATAATCTCGCCGCGGCGAAATACAAATCCTGCCGCGGCGAGGACCCTTCTACAACGCTTAAACAAGCGTTGTAGAAACCTCGCCGCGGCAACGTCTATTCCATGCCGCGGCGAGGTTATAACGCCGCGGCGGAAATATCACCTCGCCGCGGCGAGACAAGTTCTTAAAAAACACAGACTCTCGGTATTAAAAAATCAAAATCTCGCCGCAGCGACATACAAATCCTGCCACGGCGAGTACCCTTCTACAATGCTTAAACAAGCGTTGTAGAAACCTCGCCGCGGCAACGTATATTCCATGCCGCGGCGAGGTTATTACGCCGCGGCGGGAATATCAACTCGCCGCGGCGAGACAAGTTCTTAAAAAACACAGACTCTCGGTATTAAAAAATCAAAATCTCGCCGCGGCGACATACAAATCCTGCCGCGGCGAGTACCCTTCTACAACGCTTAAACAAGCGTTGTAGAAACCTCGCCGCGGCAACGTATATTCCATGCCGCGGCGAGGTTATTACGCCGCGGCGGGAATATCAACTCGCCGCGGCGAGACAAGTTCTTAAAAAACACAGACTCTCGGTATTAAAAAATCAAAATCTCGCCGCGGCGACATACAAATCCTGCCGCGGCGAGTACCCTTCTACAACGCTTAAACAAGCGTTGTAGAAACCTTGCCGCGGCAACGTATATTCCATGCCGCGGTGAGGTTATTACGCCGCGGCGGGAATATCAACTCGCCGCGGCGAGACAAGTTCTTAAAAAACACAGACTCTCGGTATTAAAAAAAATCAAAATCTCGCCGCGGCGAAGTAATATTTTAGCCGTGGCGTAGAGCACTAGCCGCGGCGGGGAATATACTGTACCGCGGCGAGAATAGTCACGCCACGGTGAGAAAGGTACCTAGCCGCGGCAAAGAAGCACTCTATCACCTAATCATTCACTTTTTTTTCCAATATTTAACATGTTCTCCAACTAAAAATGATCATTCAATTAAAATTTCTACAATCAATAAAACAAACCAAACTAGTCTTAAACTGAAACTTAAATTTAGTCATAAACATAAACAAACCAAGCGAGTCATAAACATAAACAAACAAACCAAGCGAGTCTTAAACTGAAACTTAAATTTAAAAAGAGTTTGAAATTTATATGGAAGAGTCGGTGTTGTTGGTTCTTGATATTTACTCGTCATTCGGTGGTGGTGGTGGTGGGTTCTCCGGATATTGAGGAGGTGCCATATGCGGTGGCCACTGTGGTGGTGGGTACGGATAGTCGGAGTACTGAGGATATGGAGGAAATAACACCTGATTCTCTTGGTTGATGTCCCACCGAGAGTAGAGATCGTTCAATTGGTTGATGTGAGAGGCGGCATACTCCGCTTGTTGGTGCATGTACTGTTGCGTGTGTTGGAACCCGCCGACGAGATAGTTGGAGCAATGAGCAATGTAGTCGATGGTGGCGGGGTCGATTACCGGAGGTGCTGGTAAGCGCAATAATGGCTCCGCTTCCCCATCTTCCTCCGCTTCCTCCGCTTCCTCCGCTTGTGCATCCTCCCTAATCTTGTACCGCTCGATAATGGAATCCGTAATAGGCCCCATTGGACTGTTGATCGTATCCCTTTTCGAGCGTGGTACCCCCGCATTTGTACAAAGGCCGGTAATGATCGACAGATATGGCAAACCGTGTCGTTCATTAGTATAGTCGAGTTTCTTCATCCAATTATAGATGAATCGACCGACGTTAATGGAAAGGCCTTTAACAATGCAGAACAACACCTGGATACGATCCTTGTCGAGAGTGGTGAAGTGCTTGATCGGATAGAGACGAGCGCAAACAAAGTAAATCCACGCTTTAGCGATCCTGGTGAGTTGGTCACGCTTGAGTACCCTTTTTCCTTTTTCAGTGACCCAATCCTCTCCCGGAATGCACAACACCCGCGACATCTCCTGATGGCTGCAACTTCTTATCCATTCTCGATAGCCCTCGTTCTCGAAAGGCACATCTGGGGTCCCAAGAAGATCGTTGATAGCTTCGATACTCATATCGACCGGTTTCCCACGAACCGTCACAACATCACCTTGGGAGTCCGGCAAGTTTGCGTAGAATTCGTACATGAAGTTGACGTTCGAATCGAACTCGGGTACATCACAGTACCTCCACCAATCATTACCAACTATGCTATTGCGGATTTGCTTTCCTATATCCGACGTATTGCTTACATTGAATCCTCTCTCATGGATAATGTTACGCGGCAAGATTTTGTTGTAGCGTTCCTCCGCGACCTTGCTAGTAAAGATACTCGAGTTGTATTCCTCTTCGGGAGACTGTTGACGAGGTCGCTTGCCTTTTCCTTTACTCTGACCTCTGGAAGAGCTCGGAGCCTTGGGGACAGCCGTGTTTTTAGTTCGACGCATTTTCAAGCTCCTACAAAACATAATCATAAACAATTCTACAATTAACATATAACAAATTATATATCAATTCCAAGAATATATATTTAAACATGACAAATTAAAACAATTCCAACAATCACAAATAATTCATAAACAATTCAACCAATCACAAATTCATGAACAATTCGATCAATCACAAATTCATAAACAATTCAATCTCAACATTAATATACATAACCATTTTAACCACTAACCTATGTAACAATATGTCAAACACAATCCGGACATTTCAATTTAACTCAAATTCTCATTCAAATTCATTCATATCAACAAAACTCTAATTTCACTAAATTCACTCATTCAAATTCCACTAACCTAAATTCACTCATTCAAATTCCACTAACCTAAACCCTAATTTCTTGTTCTAAAAAGAGAAAATCAAACAAAACCCTAAATTTGTGAATTCAAAAAATCAAACTATATGCAATTCGGGTAAACAACAAGAAATCCATATCAATAACACGAAATTAAATCAATATACACCTTAAAAAACTTTTAAAATCATACCTTACAATGAGGCGGCTAGAGAGAGAGAGAGGCGCGAGAGGAAGCACGGCGAGGACTCGGCGAGAGAAAAATGGCGGCGAGGACAAGGCGAGAGAGAGTTGGCGGCGAGGACAAGGCGACGGCGAGATTTTGGGGCGGCGAGGACGTGGCGAGGGATTTTGAAAGAAAAAACTGGAGAGATGCGGCCGAAAATGGTTGTCTCGTGTGTGGGTATTGGAAAAAATGAGAAAAAAAACTGAAAACGGCCTTTTATAGTGAAAACCTAAAAACCCTCGCCGCGGCGAACATATGTCTTCGCCGCGGCGAGGTGTTCCTACAACGAATATTATAACCGTTGTAGGAACGTCTCGCCGCGACGAGATTCCTCAGTCGCCGCGGCGAGACAGTTTCTTAAAAAACTGCTTGGCCACGGTATCCACCTCGCCGCGGCGGAGGATATTTCTAGCCGCGGCGAAATTATGTCGCCGCGGCGAGAAATATTTATCGCCGCGGCGAATAGATTCTACAACGCTTGTAACAAGCGTTGTAGAAAGTTTCGCCGCGGCGATGTTGAAATTGTGCCGCGGCGAGGTCCATCCTTCTACAACGCTTTTACCATGCGTTGTAGAAAGTTCTCGCCGAGGCATAAATCACGTGGTGCCGTGGCGAGGATTCTACAACGGATAGTGTAAACGTTGTGGAAAATCTGAAATTTATGTACTTCTACAACGCTTAACAAAAGCGTTGTAGAATAACTAAGTTTCTACAACGCTTAGCTTTAAGCGTTGTAGAAACCATCAGATTCTACAACGCTTATCCATAAGCGTTGTAGAAACACCGAGATTCTACAACGCTTAGCCATAAGCGTTGTAGAAACACTATGTTTCTACAACGCTTATGTTAAGCGTTGTAGAATCCCTAGTTTCTACAACCCTTATGTTAAGCGTTGTAGAAAGTGGGTTGTATAATCCAACATTTGTAGTAGTGCCATACTGTTGCACCGAGACCAGGCTCCGTAGTTTGAGTCAGATGACAGAGGCACAATGATAGATCCATCTATGAATCCGAGCTTGAACTTCGCATTTAACGCCATACGTACAGATCTGCTCCAGGTATGGTAGTTCGAGCCGGTGAGTAGATGACTGACAAGAGACAAACCATGGTGGTCTCCGTTGTGAAAGAGAAATGGGTTTCCAGAATCAGAGAGAGATGACTGCTCCGCCATCGTATTCACAGATCCCGATGGGTTCAGGGAACCAAAGCGGTTGTTAGTTTGGTTATTCTGATTTCCTCCACCGGTATTCTGATTTCCTCCGCCGCGAGCCATGAGAAAAGGTAAGGAGCTTTACTGCTCTGATACCATATTAGAAAAGATGAAGAAAGGAGAGAAAAACTCCAGAGAGAGAAAACGAATTAGGGGAATGATATTATTTTGATTCTCAGTACATTCAAATTACTTACTAGGTAGGTACAATGTATAAGGAAAAAGAAAAAAAATAGAAAACCAGCTATACCAGCGCAATGGTCAACTTATTATAAAGTCTTCTAGAAGCTGCTTAGTAACTAAAAGAAATAACACAGATCAGACTAAACAAATAGCCTTTTATTCTAATTAATTAAGTACCCAAAATGTAATAGTTTTTTTTTTCAAGATTGGGGTTTCGTTTTTAAACTAAGTGGAACCCAGATTTGGTTCTGTATGTTTTGAAAAGAGAACAACGATGGAGAAAGGAAACAGAAGAAGAAAGATGGAGGGAGAGACTGAAAGAAGTGAAAGAGATAGATAAAATATTAAATTTAATTTTACAATGTATTCTCTCTCTTCTTTTCAATAACCCACCACTAACTCCACATATTTATTATTTTTAAATCTCTTCCTGTCCAAAGGCTTATTGCATATGTGGTATATAAGAAATAATGGTTATAGGAATAATATTGTACACAGATATATATGTGTGTTACGTGTTGTTGTTTGTTGTTCATATCTTTTCTTTATTTCTTTAATTGTTTTTGCTAGCACAAAACTTAAAAATATAAAATAAAATAAAAATTTTGAAAGGGAAAAGATCATCAGTAAGTTATATACATTATGATATAAATAAAATAACATATTAAACTACATTTTAAATTCTATATATTTTATAAGGTTAAAAAATTAGAACACACATATATATATATATATATATATATATATATATATATATATATATTTAACATATTAAGCAACATTATTTTTATTCGATTTTCTATTGGCATGTGGTTTTCCATCGAAAACGACATTTATTTTTATTTTTCCACATTTTCTGTTCGATTTTTCGTTGGTGTATCAATTTTTCATAAATCAGGAAAGTCGAAACAGTATAAAAAACGGTAGTTCGAATCTTGATTATAAAGAGAAGAAGAAGATATATTAAAATGTGGCGTAAAATAGTTATTTTTCTTAAAACAAACTTATAAACTATATAGTATATCCTATGTTTACCATAAATCAAGATGTAACTCTTTTGCATCAGACAGTCTGTGTGCCGACCAGAAGAAAGGGTTGCTTAATTTGTGGTTATCAATACAACACTTTTTCATCATATTGGAACTCTTATCTGTTGTCGGTGTTATAGACGTGTCCCAATAGAAAAGTGCTTGCTAATAAGTTAAAAACTCAACGAAAAATGTCAAATAGTATCCATTGTAAATAAGATACACGGTAGACCCATAACAAGGGACGGCAAAGACACATTATCTCAGCTTTGGCCATAGTCTTCACAAAATTAAATACTTCACATCACGTGGTGATATTTGATATGACCCGTCATTATAGCGCTAGGCTACGTAGGCACCGATATGGTACCATGCAAATATTTGATACAATAGAACCTAACGTCAAATATTAATTAAAAGATACATAAGAAAAGAAAGACATGTTATTCGTCTTTATCATGAATTTATTTTTAAAATGAAATTCATAGATGTTAATATATATAGCTGCTATTATGAGAATTTATCACCTAATTAACTACCATGAAACACAGAATAAGACTTGTTTAAAGTGTGAATATGTAAGAAAGGACCAGAAACATAAGTCAAATTTAGAATATTGACTGACATAATCGAAAATGTCGGAGAAACACTTGATACAATACAGACTAGTCGAACTAACACTCATAATGGTATCGTAAGTACCAATAACTGTGTTGATAACCCACAAATAGTTATCAAAGAGCAGTTATATCACACGATTTTAACACTCATCTAATAACCGTTTAAGACGAGGGACCTAATCAACCCACATCCAGACATGACCTCCGCTTATAAAAAGCACAAGACCCGTAATAAGAAATGCTAGACACTCTTTCGTAAAATATACTTACGCTACGCAACTTATCGTCTTTATTAACTTTTATATTGAATTTCCTTGGAATTTATACTTATTTTGAGATTCGTCTAATGTTGGAGCAATCCGGTCTTCACATTCATTACAAAACCGAGTTTGTTCGGCATATACGTGTGATGACTGAGAAAATTGTTGTATTTATTTCTTGACATAAAAAGTTTGACGCTAGAAAGAGGGGGAGCTCAACGTTAAACTTAGTTGGCAAGTTCGTCGGTAGAACCGAGCGGAAAAGGATCCTCAGAGAGAAGAGCACAAGCAGATCGAGCATCACAATATACAGGTAATGAAGTGAATCTTCGGAGTGAAGAGGGCTCGATCAATAATTATTGATTATTTATATATATATATATATATATATATATATATATATATATATATATATATAGATTATTAAGTGATTGTCCTTAATTAATTATCATTTGAAGGTTATTTGGCTGTGAATTGTTTTGCATTTGCAGCTTGAAGTAAGCTTGAGGAGGAAGACCATGACTTAATCGAGGACTATATTATCAGGGGCGGAATCAGGAACTGGATGACAATATAAATATATATATATATATATATATATATATATATATATATATATATATATATTTGTAAAATAACGAATATATAAATTATATATATAAAAATATAAACTAAATTCATTAAAAAAAATTAAAGACATTTCAAAATGTATCATTCCATTTAAATCAAATCGTAAAAATGACTTGATTTCATATAAAAAAAAATACTAAGCAAATCAATTAATAAATATCAAAATTATCCTTCATTAATTTATAAATTTATGGGTCCATTAGTAAAATAGCCGATGTAAACGTTTAACATTGCTAAATAGCCTAACATTGGGTAAATATTAGATAAATAATCACTTTTAGACGTAATTCTTATGTAAATAACCACTTTATATACAAAAGTTGGTTATTTACATAAGATTTACGTCTGAAAGTGATGATTTACCTAAGATTTATTACCAAACGTTGACTATTTAGCAATGTCAAACTTTCCTAATTTCTATTAATTTATTAACATGCGAATACAAAAGAGGTTGTCGATTATCTTATTATTTGTAGTTACATCAAATGATCAAAAAGTCTGTGGTTGAATTTGTATTCAACATCGCGATAATTAAAATTTTGGTGGTTGATGAAAATTGCGACAAAATATTATGTAAAGTTTACAAAAATTTGTTAGTGAAAATTGCAGTATCTAATAATAATTGATATGATCGATAAAAATTACAACGAAAAAATTGATGTAAATATAATTTGAAAACGTATATTTTTTTATATGTGGTCTACGTTTAATATTGTGATTGTGTTTGTGATTTACGTTTAATCAATAATTAATGAAGAGTAGATGTTTGTTGAGCTTAATTTATGGTAGCTTAAACATTTTTTTTCTCTTTTTATAATGATGCACATTTTTAAACCTTTATTAACATAATTAATAACGAACAACATTTAATCAGCAATAGTTGAGCATATATATAAAATCAAGGGAATCAATTTTGTGTGAAGAACGCATGTAGTTTTTATATTTTACAAAAAATGAGAAACACAAATGCTCATAAGAAATTTGGATCTTCGCAAAACATCCGGTGGTATCTATAATTTTGTATATCGCCATCAAACTAGTTGAGAGTGTTTATTGCGAACCGAAATAATACCAAAATAGTAGTCATGGTAGTGTCTAATTAGTCATCCAAATTGAAATTTAATTAATTATCACAACCACCACCAAACAACCATCCACCACATATATATACCCCACAAATTCCTTCCTATAAAACCCCTCTCAAGAAGCCCCTCAAAACAACATCCACTCACAATCTCACACATAGATTTCCACAAACAAAATCAAATACCAATCCCTGTCCTACCGTACGGACGTAGTACTCTCTTACTACAAAAGAATAGTAATGGCAATAATGAGCAGGTCAAGCACCGTGAAGCTTCTCTGTGTCGTGGCGGCCATAGCCGCGATGGCCGTGAGCACGGAAGCGCTGACATGCGGTGACGTGGCGAGAGGGCTCGGGCCGTGTTTGGGGTACTTGAAGTCCTCTGGCGGGGCGGCGGTTCCGGGGCAGTGCTGCAGTGGAATCCGGTCGCTGAACTCGGCCGCGAAGACCACTGCCGACCGCCAGACTGCATGCAAATGCATCAAAGCCGCCAGCGGAGGAGTCAACGCCGGCCTCGCCGCCGGACTTCCCGGAAAGTGCGGTCTCAGCATTCCCTACAAGATCAGCCCCTCCACCAACTGCAACACGTAAACTACTACTGCTATTATTATTATTATTTGGTGTAAAATAAAATTAAAATCGTTGAAATTCTGGCGAAAAATCAACGACTTTTCGGTGAATAATTTTTTTAATTGGAAAATGAAGGTTTTTAAAAAAATTGGGAAAACAAAATATAAAATTCAGCGTCATAGGACTTGTGTCGGCATTCTTATTTATTTTTAATTGAATTATTAGCTAATTATCTTGGACGTTTATATACTTAACCGAAAAAAAATAAAAATTAACCGCCTACGATTTTATATATTACTTAATATAGATGGATTATTAAGCGATTAATTTCGTTAATCAGTAATCAATTAATTTTTTTCAGTTTATAAAAATAATCATTAATTTTTTTTTAATGGTTGTGAATTGTTTTGCATTGCAGCGTGAAGTAAGCTTGAGGAAGAAGACCAGGACTTAATTGAGGACGATATTATATAGTATAGTAAATCGGCATTCTGAATAAAGTATATATGTGGGTATTTATTCCCGCATATATATATTCTGGCTTTAGTACTTTTTATATTGATTACATGCACGTTGAATATTATGTCCATTTTTCATTATAGCTATAATCTCGTCCATGCGTGTACGTCAGAATATAATAAAGTTTTTATTGATATATTACTAGCTTCCGTGCATTAATTTTAATATCGAACTATGAACAGTAGTATACAACTGTTATAACATAAAATAGAAGACCGATACATATAAATGGCAATGGCTATAAAATATAAAGTAACTGAGATCATACAGGTTAATTTTATTAGCCATATATTAAAATCTTCTGTAGAGATTATATGTATATTACTTTTGGTTAAGAAATATTTGACTATGAGTCTATGACTTGCTCTGAAGTCAAATGAATTAGGACGTTTGTTATTAAATAAATTACCTATTTTAATATTTATTTTGGCAATTTAAGCCGTTTACTTTTGAGGACTGATCAATAAGCTTCATTGTGACTGTATCAAAGATAGATAATGACGTAAAACGACTTAATTCATGAAGCAATTGTACAAGCAATGTTGATATGTAAGTGTAGCAATATAATTATACAGCATATGCAATTGGTTTCATTAGAAAGAGAAGAAGATATTAAAATGTGGCGTAAAATGGATATGTTGATAAACTGATAAGTAAAAATTCTTAAGAATTTTGTAGAAAGTCGTATTATTTTCTAATTTGTGATGTACAGAAAAATTTGGAACCCTTGCATTTGGCCGATTTTATTTCGGGAAAACACATCTATCCATGTGAAAGTCTAGAAAATTCAAAAGATATCCAAATTATTTAGATTAATTAAAAAAATGGTTGCATCATCTGAACAACCGTCAAAACCAAGAACTAAATAGTTCTAAAAAATAAATTACACGAAATCACTAACTCAATGGTTATCAAATAGTAACTGTCATATGGTGGATTTGTTCAATCCACAAAAAATGATAATAATGAGAACACAATTAAATGCAGAAACAAAGAAAAACAAAGGGACAATGTTCCATGCACACGACTCGTCGTATTCGTCACTTTTCATCAACACCAACATATTTTACTTTTATATATTTAACATAGATTCATCTGTTTTAGAGATTGGTCCAAAATGTTCACTTTGCTTAGTTATTTTGAACGATGTAATGAATTTTTAACTCGAAAAGTTGTTTGTAATATTTTTATTATCATCAACATATAATTTTTTTTCAACTTAACCTAAATATTTAAATTATTTTCTTAAAAGCAAAATTCATACATGTTCTTGGTCTTTAATAACGGTTCTTTATTAGAGCACCCTTACTAATATTTGCGTTAGTACACTACTTGAGTTCATAGCTTCTTTTAGTGTCACTGTCACGTCACACTTGAACCAAATTTTATAAGGTTTCGCTAAAGTGGAGCCAATAAGTTCTCTCTCTAAGTTAATTAATAAATATTTTATAAATTTTCTCACAATTAAGCTGAATTTAAATTATTAAAACACTGACTATCTCTAAATTAAGTTACTCTACACCGATTCTTATATTTAAATTGAGCTCTTTCGAACTGCTAATTCATCACAATATATATCGTTAACAAATATTTCAAAAAAACAAGTAATAATATTATTTTTATATTTGAATTCCGTGATACCATTTTATTATTTAGTGAATATGTGTTGAACTAAGATCCTTTAATCATAGAGCCACTTCAATAACTCATCAAGATAGCTCTATTGCTTAAAACAAACTGCTAAACTATAAAGTTATCCTATGTTTACAACAAATCAAGATAGCTCTTTTTCATCCAACAGTTTGTGTGCGGACCAGAAGAAGGGGTTGCTTAATATGTGGTTATCAATGCGACACTTTTTCGTAATATTGGAGCTCTTATATATTGGATTCGTTGTCGGTGCTAGACGTGTCCCAATAGAAAAAAAAAATGCTTGCTAATAAGTTAAAAACTCAACGAAAAATGTCAAATAGTATCCATTGTAAATATGGTAGGCGATACGTAGGACACGTATCTTAGATCTGGCCATAGTCTTCACAAAATTAAATACTTGACACGCATGATGTTCCCCTAAACACGTGGTGATATTTGATATGAACTGTAATTATAACACTAGGCTAAGTAGGTACCGATATGTTAACATACAAACATTTTATACAATAGAAGCTAACGTCAAATATTAATTAGAAGATAATTAAAGATATGTTATTCGTCTTTATCATGAATTTAATTTTAAAATGAAATTTATAGATGTTAATATATATCAGTCTCAAACTGTAAATATGAAAGATCTAATAAAGTGTGCGTTAGGTCAAATAAAATTATATAATGTTAAAATATCTCAAGAGTTCGTATGTAAGAAATAAAAAAGCATTCAAATGATTACTTTATATATTATTTTTGCATAGGGAGCTCAAATTTATAGTGGAGATATTTTGCTTCCATATTGTAAAAATAACCAGCAGCTCATTCGTTTGGATTAAATAAAACTAAATCACAAAGACCCTCACGATCACTCTTATTCCTAAGATAAAGAGACTTGAGAAAAAAGGTGATTAATGGCCAATCAATTTCTACTATGTACAACATCATCACAAAGACCCTCACTAACCGAATGAAACTCATCTTTGATTCTGTCATATCCCAAAATTAAAGCACATTCGTTCAAGGTCGGCTTATTACTGATAATGGTATTGTCGCTTTCGAATTGCTAAAAGAAAGAAAGGACATAATGGTTGAGTTAGCCTTAAACTCGACATGAATAAGTCATATGATAGAGTCGAGTGAATTTTCGTAAACTTGGTCATGAAGGAGATGGATTTTTTATGATCGCTAAAGTAATAATGGATTTCATCTCAAATCCTGTGTAATTGACTTATATGAGGCAGCATATGGTCAAATGATAAACTTCCAAAAATTAGCTCTCAAATTTAACCCGGATGCTAGCAATAATACCCAGAAGGAGTTGGCGGATATAATTGGGATGTAACGAAGATCAGAAACTCATGTTGGCCGATCGATGAACAAGCCATACTGAGCATCACACTTAGTATCGACTCTACACCTGACTTATTGACATGGCACTGACAAGTCGGGCTACTGCGAATCTTCATGAGGCCGATGCAGAGTGGCTTCCTCCCATCGACTTTGTCCTTAATCAGGCATGGAGTTAAGTGTTCTAGTTCATGCTCCTTTTGCGGTGTTGATAAATGCGATTTATTCACACTTATCGATGTTTTTCGACTAAGAATTGAGAATTTTTCTTAAGATTTGATGTTATTTTTGTAGTTTCTTCTTATGTTCGATCTAGGTTATTAAGGAGCTACATGTGTTATGAGGGTAATCGAGCAATTTTATGTTGATTCCTAGAATTCTCGGACAAGTTAGAGCAAAACAAGAAACATACCGCTCTCTTCTACACGATTTGGAGATTTATAACTGACGACTTTGGATGAGTTTTTTTTTTTTTTTTTTTTTTTCAGAACTGAATATATCTTCCTTGTAGCTTTCCATCACATATTCGTTTTCTAAAATCGGAGTTCGAAGTAAGGAGTTATGGCAAATTCAAAACCCTTGGGCATTCTAGACAGAGTCTCACGCGAAGATCGCGGAAGGTAGGCACGACCAAAATTCTAATTTTGGCGATTTTGAGCTGATCTCTTGACCCTTGTATCACATCCAATGGCTCAAAAGGCTCCGAAAATACTCATGGAAACACTAAATACTCTTTATTAGGTTTAGTTGATATTATCTCAAATAAGACTTAATTTTGGAGAGTTAAGGGGGAAAAACTAGAGCTAAGGAAGGCTTCGAGTGAGAAGAAGAAGCCATTGAAGGAGATTGAAACTTTTGGAGAGAAGAAGATGAGGAGGGAGTAGAGGACCTTGTGACACTCTCTCCAATAAAATTTCTCATCAACATCAATCTTATAGTTTTATCTTCCTATCCCTTACTCTCTTTATTTGTTGATCTTGAACTCTAGTTGTTTATCATTTTCATTTATTGTTTGAATCCAAATTAGTTGATTTGAGATAACTTTAGTTGATATGAATTGAGACTTGGATTTGCTTATTTCGATTTGATTGTTGTTTTTGAATGAATATGTCTCGCTTTGTGTTTATGTTTGGGCTCATCTATATAATGCTTTATCTTATCATAATTATGAGTGACTAAATACATAGGAGGGGCACAATGTAGTTGGGTGAATTGATTCGGTTTGTATTATTCTAGATTTGTGCTTAGTTGTGGTTTGTTTGTGGTAATAAAGAGAATTGGGATGGTTAATATCTTAGCTTAGCCTAGCTAACTAGGTAATGAATCTCTAAACCTGTTTAGACACTGAGAGATGGTAATCGAGTGTGCTCAACCCGTTGTCTAATCCACCCACCTAGCTCTGTAGAAAGACTAGGGGAGTTTGTGTAATTTTTTGAATTCCCGTAGCAAATGCAATTGTTTGTTTTAATAGGATCCAAGATGAATGTGTAAGTTCGTCAAACAATAAAGCCTGTTTCTACTCAAGAGAGATTGAAGGGTATTCAAGATGGAATTAGACTAGGTTTTGATAAGTGCAATTTCATTCATACTTATAAATGCTTTCCGAGAGTGAATCGAGGCTTGTTCTTGAGGTTTTTGATGTTATTTTTGTAGTTTTTAATATTTAAATGTTTTTGAGCCATAGGGAACATTTGGAGCCTAATGGAGCAATTTTGGAGTGATTAAAAGACTTTTGGATAAGTTCAAGCAAAACAAGAAACATAGCGCATTCTTCTTCACGATTTGGAGATTATTAATTGATGATTTTGTATTATTTCTTTCAAGAATTAATTACAGCTTTCTCTTAGCTTTTCAACCCCTATTTATTTGGAAAAATCGGGATTCGGACCAAGAAGTTATGGATAATTAAAGTTAGTTGCGCGTTTCAGACAGCTGGTTAGCGCACTGGGCGCGCTTCAAAGGCACACCGCACCAGTGCATTTTTTTCAATTGGGCAGCACGCCATACAAGTGGCGTAGCGTGCCATGTCGCAAACCAGCACGCCATACAAGGCTATGAAAACACCCATATACTATGGTTTGATGTTCATTTGGGTATAGACTTGATTTGAGGGAGTTTAGAGCGAAAACCTAGAGTTAAGAAAAGATTGGAGAGAGAAGAAGAAGAAGCCATTGAAGGAGATTGAAGCTTTTGGATAGAAAAAGATGAAGAAGGAAAAGAGCTTGTGACACTCTCTCCAATCGAATTCCTCATCAACATCAATCCATATTTTTATCTTTCTATCGTTTACTCTCTTTATTTGTTTCTCTTGAATTCTATTTTGTTTATCTTTTCCGTTTCTTAGTTGAATCTTGTTATTATTTTGAGATAATATATGTTGATATTTATTTAGACGTTGTATTTTATTGAATTGGATATTGATTGTTGAATGACTATATCTCTCTTTGTGTTTATGATATTGTTCATTTCAATATTTTTTTTTGCTTAATAATAATACTCATGAGTAGCTAAATACATATGAGAGGTGCAATGCGGTTGGGTGAATTGATTCGGTTAGTATTATTATAAGTTTGTGTTTAACTGTGGTGTGTTTTTGGTAATCAAGAAAATTGAGGTGGTTACTATCATTGCTTGGCTTAGCTAAATAGGTAATGATTTTGTAGACCCGTTTAGACATCGAGAGGTGGTGATCGAGCGTGCACAACCCGTTCACTCATCTTCCCACGTAGCTCTATAGAAAGACTAGGGGGTTTGTGTAGTTGTTTGAATTCTCGTAGCGAATGTAATTTTTTGTTTTAATAGGATCCAAGTCGAGAGGTGTAAATTCATTAAACAAGCTCAATTCTTTTTACATTTTCTCAACTCAAAAAGATTTTCTAATTAGTTTGCATTGAAATATAGACAAGTTCCTTGTGGGATCGATATCCATGCTCATGCACACTTTATTACTTGACGACACGTGTGCTTGCATCGTGTGAGTTTTCTTAGTTAAGGATAATATCCATCAAGTTTACACAAACACTAACCGTTGCTAGAATTTTTAGAACCGACCGAATCGATGAACCCAACGAAATCGCGCCCCTTCGCTCTCCTATCATTTGTCAAGTCTTTGTTTTATTGCTTGATCATTTTTGCATTTTACTTTCATTTCACTCTAAATCATCAAAAACTCCCACTTTATACATTTTCATAATTCATTTAGATTTTCTTGTTAATTAATATAAAAAATTAGAAAATTTTCTCCCACTAACATTGACCTGATTTTTCAGTATACTTTAGTGCTTAATGAGTAATTTATGGTACATTCCGCGAGTCACAATAACACGTCGAGATTTATCCAACATCATATGCTAGTATAAATTTGTGAAACATGTTATTTTATTTCTATATCTTTAGCTAATTATAATGTATATAGACTGAGTTTATCCTATGTCTTTTTTTTTATATAGTTCTTAGCTAACCTATGTAGTTATGCTATCACGAGAGTGTTGAAACCAAAATTTACAAAGTTTTTCTAACATGTGCGATATTGTTTTTACCAGGGTATCATAGTTTCCTAGGTCAGCTTCCGCAAACCTCTCATCTTTCCCTTTGGGTGCTTTTAGTCACCACCAATGACTATCGGCTTAAAAATAATAAAGAGCCCTATAATAAACTGTTTAAGAACAATATGTAGATAAATATCAAATCCGTCTGTAAATAAATTTTAAAAAAATTAATTTTGCCTTAATATTGGAAGAAATTTGACCAGTTAAAAATTTACTAATTTGTTTTATTATCAACTTTGGCGAGGCCTCGGTGCTATAGGACCTCTTAAAAAAAAAAAGAGTACAGATTCACCAAGAAAAAACAAAATTACTTTCTATGTACAGATTATAAGCATTAATTGATCAAACAAAAAGCAGCCCAAAGCTGCCTAGCGAAGACGAATAAGTGTTCAAACTTTGCATGAGTCAACAGCACTTATTTAAACAACCACCACCGCCAAACACCCTCCAAACTTCCAACACACCCAAAATCCTGCGTATAAAAACACCACACAAACTTCTCATTTTTTTCAACACTTGACTAAAACTCACAAAACACACTAAAACAGATTCTCAGTTTTATTTTGCACTTTAGTCCCTCCCCCACACACAAAAAATGGCAATCAGCTCCTCCGTTGTTGCAAAGCTCCTTTGCTTGGCATTGGTCACCGCGGTGGCCATAGCTCCGGCGGCAGAGGCGTTGACATGCGGACAGGTGTCGAGCAGCCTATCTTCGTGCATCGGGTATCTCAGGAGCAGAGGTGGGGCCGTCCCATCCGGATGCTGCTCCGGAATTAAGTCTTTGAACGATGCCGCCACAACTCCGGCGGACCGCAAAACCGCATGCAATTGTCTCAAATCCGCCGCCGGAAGCATCAGGGGCTTCAATTACGGCCTCGCCGAAGGACTCCCCGGAAAGTGCGGTGTCAGCATTCCGTACAAGATCAGCCCAACCACCAACTGCAACAGGTAATGCATAATATATCCAATATTGTTTAATAAATATTGGGTTAGTTTTTGGCTTCCTACTATATTTTTGTATTTCATTTTATATTTGATGGACATGCATGCGGTACAAGAGTGTTTCCGTAAGAGACCTATATTCGATATCTAATGCCGTATCTATATATGATATGTTTTTTTTTTTACTGCACCAATTCATTAAGAGATTAAATTTGTCTAACTAGTGTGATTTACTTTGTGATAATGTAGTGTTCAGTGAAATCCCGGCGGAGTCGATGAGTATTTTCAGCTGTCAGTGATATTTGATGTATTTCTGTATGATATAATACGCATATATATGTGTGAGAAAATAAAACGTGTGGATGTTTATGTCCATGCACGCTAGCTTGGTTCCGATATAGTGTTGTTTTCTATTACGAAGCGCTCTTTAATTCGTGTAATATAAGTTGAGTTAATAAAATGTATTGGTTTATATATAGTGACACTACTCTTTTTTCGTCATGCATGTCAAGTATACCAGTGTTCGGACTAGTTACCAGAATTAACAACCTTAACAAAAACATACTTTATTACTAGTACGGGTCAAGTCATAACTGTCGATCCTTATCAATTTTGTAGGATCGCGACACATCTGATAAAAAAAATTAATATAAAAAAAACGAAAAATAAAAAAATAAACGAAATAAGTAACTTAAAAAATTGAAGTCGCAAAATAGCCAAATTTTTAAAAAAAATCCAAATTTGATGATATTATAATTAATTCAAATTTGCATTCCGATCTATTCATTTGCTTATTTAATCGGGTTTTTGTTTCTAAATCTGACTAAAAATTGGGCTAATTAATTGTGTGATTCTTTGTTGACGGGTAATGTGAAATCCCAACTTTAAAATTCACGTTATGTGTTCATAATGATTTTAATATGACCTTTGGTGGCATCATAAAAGCTGCTACCGAGGTCATTGAATCGCTTCAATGCAATCTCCAAGGTACGACTCCTTTGAATATAAGTCATAAAAAGAAGCTGCTCCACTTTGATATAGATGTTGCCAGGCTTGTCCCTAATCACGTTGTTTGGTTGAGATGATGGGCTTAAGCTTAATATTTGTTATTCATATAATTTGCGCAGTCCGAGCTGGAGCTCGGATGCACCGAGGATAATGGGGATTCAACGCCGAACCTGAGTCAAATAAGTCCGAAGGTTCATGACATGTTAATGAACGACCTGTTCATATATATATATAAGGAAAGAACGACTTTTACCGAGCAGAACTTCGGAGATAAGAGAAGCTGATATATAAACATGTGTAAACCAATTCAAAATTAAATAAAACGCTCACTTTAACGGTTATGCCGAGCAGACGAGCAAGTAACCGTCCACTACCCACGCTCTGTGGTGGTTATTTAGCAACTGTAAAAAAACGTGGGACTATAAATAGAAGGAAGCGCGGCTGAAAACATGACAAGAGACATTCTCATACACACAAGCACTCGTCGGAGACTTCACCTATTGTTCAACACCCTCATTTACTTTCTCTCTTTTACTAGATGAGATAATCTTACCTAGACACTCTGAGTTCTCGGGACTGTGTTCTCGAAACTAAGTATTCTTCATGAGACAATTGTTGTACTACTTTTGTTTGTCAACAGTTTGACGTTAGAAGGAGGGGGGTAGCGTTGAAAATTATTCATCGAGATCAATTTTCAAAACCTAAAATCTAATCTTGACTTACTTGAAGAAAAATAAGAAAAAAACACGATTAAGAAATCAAGCTAGCTCGGCAATTTAATAGGAAGATCCGACCAGAAGATTCACAATTGGTGACAAAGTCCTCAGCAAAGTCTTTCTTCACACCAAGTTTCCACAAGGAGCGCTCGGTGCTAACTGGGAAGGATCACATGTCATCAAAGAAGACTTTGGAAACGGGGCATACTGATTACAATCGCTAAACGGGAAAATAGAAAAGAATCCATGGAACACCGAGCATCTCATCCGATTTTATGCTTAATCGCATGTTTAAGTTCAAAAAAGCGGCTTGGTCGCAATATAGTGTTTAATTTTCCCAAAGCGGCATTTGTCGTAGCTTTTATGTACTTATCGGAACCTTGTTATCTTTTTCATATTAATATATAAGTAAATTTTATTATATATGTTTCGTCTCACATTTTATTTATGTAAAGTGTTAATTCCTTTTCGGCTCATATCCTGTTGTTTTATCATTTACTTCGATAACAAAACACCAAGGGGATGGGAAGAGGTGTTTACCTTGGAACCACCGCCACTTTACTTTTTAGTTAAATCCTCAAAGACTTAGAAATTTTTTGAAAACTTTTCTTTCAAAATTTTATTTAGAAATAATTAACAAACCTTTTTTGAGAAAAATCTTGGACTAAATACTTATTATTAAGGTCCGACCACGTACCGATTCTATAAAACCCACACGGGTCAACAAAACATAATAATATTACAAAATTATAAAGATCCGACCACAGATCTATTGTTCAACAATCTTTCGGGTTAGACGCAAATAATACTAAAAAGGATAAAACAATAGAGTTGTCTTGTGCAAGCTTTCACTCTCCACCTCGGCCTCCTTCTCTTGAAGCTCCTCGGGACCTTCAGACTCTTCATTAAGGTCCGAAATATCCAGGTTAGGATTCTTCGCACCAAGAAGTCTAACCGCCTCGTCTATGCCAACCGAGTATAGGTCGTCTCTTGGCATACTCCTCTGAGGATTTGTACTCTTCAAACTGCGGTGGCGCGAGCGGTTTAAAGATCAGCGTTGTGCTTCACCCCCAAGGTTTCCAGTTTGGAGCGGACCTTCCCGACCTCGGCCCAAGCTGCATCCTGCTCCCGAATATAGCGATTGTTTCGACTCTTCAACGAGTTGAGCTCGCAAACCGATGGTGCCGACCAGGATGACAAGTCCCGCCAAACCCTGAAACAAAGAAAAGAGGATTAAAAAACGAAAACAAAGGCAATATGAAGATGAGAAGAGAGATTAGTCACTATAGACTTAGCGACAACGATCAAGCGGTCAAGAGGACCCTGGGATTGTAGGCGATAGATGGTCTCTGACGATAAATGACTTCGCAGAAACTCGACTGTCGGGACCAAATGGTCATTCTCCTCCGAAAGTCCCGAGGATACCTCTTTCCCACGAGAGGAGTTGGACAACTCCTTTTGTTTTGGAGGAGCCGGATCCGGAGCTTGAGCAGGAGCTTTGGGACCCCGACGACGTTTTGGGGGTCCGAGTGTACCATGGCATGAGCGCTCCTTCTCTCTGTCATATCTATGTGAAACAAGGAAGATCTAATAAAAAATTAGTAAGATTTTGAACAATAAACAAAAAAAAGATAAATCAAACAAAGCTTACTCAAGTACGGAAAATAATAGAAGTCGTCCAAAAAATATGGATCCGATAACGTATAGGTCGAGCGCTCACATTCCGACAACTAGACAATTTGAAAAAAGGTCAGAAACGCTAGAATCCTCGTACTGAGGGAGCAGGCTAGTCAAAGAAAATCCTAATCAAATACTTAACCAAAAACTGAAAGTATATAAGTAAACTAATAAGAAATCTCTGAGCCACATCAAGCTCGGCATACACAGTGGACATCGGGAACTTCGGGAAGTCATAAGCCCCTTCCACCCAGAAAAAGTAATCTTTCCATTCTTTTGACTGGTCGGAAGATACTCCACGAGCTTGCAAATTATCTTCAAAATAGCTTTGTTGAAAGTCACTTATGCCTCATTTTTTTTCCTAGTAAAAAGGATGTCGATGGGATCCGGAATCACAGACGGGAGTGTGAAGTTTGTTTTGCAGGTCCCATTGATGTCCATTCAAGCTTGCAAGCTAAAATCAAAAGCTTAGTTTGGTGTATTCATCATCTAACTCCCCTTTACGAAAATTGAAATTATTGAGAGAAATAGTAACATACTTATTGATGCTATTTAGTTGAGTGGTATATCTCATGTTATTATAAAACAAAGGGCACCGTAGCTGCTATAAAACTAATTTTAAATTTGATTTTAAGGAACTACTCAGTGTTTGTTTATTTTAGCATATTAGTCATTTATCAAATTAATGTATAAAAATGCTAAGGACAATCTTGTAAAATACTGTATGATTAATGAGGTCATGTCATCAAATGTGCTAAATTTTAAATATGTCTAAAATGTTAATTAGATTATAAATATAACATTTCATGTGACCTAATTCATGGAAAATTATTTTAAAATAATTCAAATTTAATTATTTTACAAAATTAATATTTGCTAATGGCTAATTTACTACACTATCCATGAAAAACCGAAGACAAATAAAACTAGGGCTGTTTGAAGCTGATATCTCAAACAAAGGTCATGCAAAAATCATCGACCACCACCACCGTCCCTTTAGTTTTTTATATAGCTAAATATGTAGTTTTTCATCAATTTTGATAATCAGTATTGTTGACGTGGCCCAATTGAAAAAGGCATATAAGTTAAAAAGTCAAATAATAATATGCTTTACATAAGATTGTTCTAGGGTCATACCATTGGATGACAAGGACACGCGTTTCAGTCTCACCAAAGCTGTTGAAAAAAAAATTAATATTTTTCATACTATAGGTGATATATGATATATATGAGGCGTCATTTTAGTCATAATTATTAAAATTCCGCTTACGCAAAGACAGCGCGTCAAAAACTATGTTAAAATAATTAGTTTATAAGATGCTATGATAAAAACTAATGAACAAATAAGTAAGCGTAACATAAAGAAACAAAGCATTATTAACCTAAATTTAATTTAATATAACATTGGGGTTGTGATTTGTTGAAAAAGAAACTCACACACCAATAAGCAATTAATAGTACATATCGATCTTATTAATTTGACTGGTCATGTGCAATGCTTTTATTCGTATAACTATCTGTGAATTTTAACTCCACTTATATATGAGATATTCAGTCACATTGTACTCTAACACTCACCAAAGTATTTGTTAGATCATGATACATTACAAAGTCAAATCTCTGTCACTCCCAAATTTAAAAGAAGAACAAGGCATAGATACATGCATGCACTTACAAACTACTTTTGCCGCGCAAAATGGCTCAACAAATTAAAAAATATATTGCCAAAGTTGTGCCAATAAAAAAAAATCGTCAATAAAACACGTAACAACAGTTTGATAGAATCTAGCAAATATTATAATATCTATCAAGTAAGATATGTTTATTTTATTTTATAAACTAATATAGAGATGAAATTTTAAAGATATTAACATAACATCTTCATCAAAATATATAAGCTCTCAAGTGAGGGTTCGGTCCAAATAATAGATTAAAAAATTAATCATTTTTAAAATGAATATGTTATGATTTTATATATGACCATGAAAAATGCACATATTTAATTTTTCGGATTATAAATATTTGTCAAGAAATAGTTAAAGCAGCTTCTACAACATTGTAGTAGCATTAAAAGCAGTCCAAGCCCAAAGCTGCCTAGCTGTGACGAATAAGAGCTCAAAGTTCAACGAGTCAAAAAATCAAACATAACACTACCACCGCCAAAAACACCACACAAACGTCTCATTTTGTCCACACACAAAAAAAAAAAAAAAAAAAAAAAAAAAAAAAAAAAAAAACACTTGCCGCATAAACAAAACCATTCTCATACGCAATAGCTATAGTGAATAGGGCTGGCTGTGATTTAGATGGAAAACGTCCTTATTTTTCTTTCCGTTTTGGAATGTCTTAATAGATTTAGTTGGGATTCTTAGTATGCCCATTTAAAAAGGCTAATAAGCTGTAGAAAAAAAAAAAAAAAAAAAAAAAAAAAAAAAAAACAACAACAACGACGTATGTCAAATAAAAAATAACCATTGCAAGAGAGTGCAGGATCATAACATAGGACGGCATGGACCGTTGACTTAGGTTTGCCAATGTCTCACT
The DNA here is from genome assembly GCF_054948205.1 of Urtica dioica subsp. dioica. NCBI lineage: Eukaryota > Viridiplantae > Streptophyta > Magnoliopsida > Rosales > Urticaceae > Urtica > Urtica dioica. The sequence continues at coordinate 49,796,243 of NC_142757.1, read as the reverse complement.
AAAGCAGTTGGGAAAAAAGTTATTAATCAACAGATATGCTGTTACCCTAAACACGTGGTGATATATGATAAAATAATTATTAATATCGATAGTCTAGTCATCAATATATTACTTCAAATTTATATGACATAATACATTGCTGGACAGTATAAATTTTATAAGATAGACATGTTAATTCTGTTTGTTGTGAACTAATCTTGAAAAATAAAAATTATGGTTGTTAATATTCTATAATAATCTAAATATAAAAGATCCCAACTCAGGGTTCGCTCCAAAAAGAAATATTACAATATTTATAATCTAAACATGAATTATATTAGAAGATTTCACATGATGAACAAAAAAATATTTGAATTTATTAACTCAGTTAATTTCACATACGAAGGTGGCTATAACGACTTTGATAACCGTTATTTTTTTCCCTTGTAAATAAGTATTCATCAAGCAATAGTCAAATCACGTTCTACATAACATGATAGCGTTAATTGATGAGAGAAAAAACAGCCCAAAGCTGCCTAGCCAGGACGAATAGGTGTTCAAAGCTACATTAGTCAAAACCAAACATCTAAACCACAACCACCAAAAAAAAACCCTCCAAAGCTTCCAACACATCCAAAACACTGGCCTATAAATACACCACGCAAACATCTCATTTTTCCCACACAAACAAAACTAAAACACATTTACCAACATAACCAAAACACTTTCTGTATTCTTTTTGCAGTTTAGTCCCTCCCAATCACAAAAAAATGGCATTCAGCTCCTCGATTGTCGCGAAGCTCCTTTGCTTGGCATTGGTCGCCGCGGCGGTTACAGCCCCGTTGGCCGAGGCCTTGACATGTGGACAGGTGTCGAGCAGCATGTTGCCGTGCATCGGGTATCTGACGGGCAGCGGTGGGGCCGTCCCGTCGGAGTGCTGCTCCGGCATCGAGTCTCTCAACGCCGCCGCTCAAACTCCCGAAGATCGCCAGACCGCATGCAACTGCCTCCAATCGGCGGCCGGAAGCATCGCCGGAATCAATTACGGCCTCGCCGCCGGACTGCCGGGACAGTGCGGTCTCACCATTCCCTACACGATAAGCCCATCCACCGACTGCAACAGGTAATCAATAAATCAAAGATTCTATGTCATATCTTAGTTAATATATGTATTTGTATACCGAATATTTTGTTAAATTTATATATATATATATATATAATATCTTATGTTAGGGTTCATTAAGAAAATAACCAATTTAAACATTTGATATTGTTAAATAACCAACGTTTGATAAATCTTAGATAAATAACCATTTTCATGTATTTAATTACAGACGTAAATTTTAGATAAATAATTACCTTCATATATTAGGCTATGTAATTATTAACGGCTATTTATCTAAGATTTATCAAACGTTAGCTATATAACAATGACAATCGTTTAAATTAGTTATTTTTCTAATTTTTTGTATATCTTATTGCATGCGTTTCTCTATCTAGCGTCTCAAGTTATGTTATATTAATGGTACGTCATTTTTGTCAATGCAGTGTGCAGTAAAATCGCGGGGGAGTCCATGAGTGATATTTTCAGCTGCAGAGCAGTAGTATATTTGATATATGTCATTTCCATATATACGAGTATGTGTGAGAATATATAATGTATGTGTGTTCATGTCCATGCATATTGTTATAAAATATATGTTGTTTGTGTTTACGACGCTCTTGTACTACACTGTATGAGTTGAGTTAATATGATAGCTATTGGCCGAGTTTATTAAATCTATAAGTTGGCTCTTTTATTTTGTATTTTTGTGACGGAAGCAATCAGTGACGGAGCCAGTATAGGCTCAGCAGGGGCTTAAGCCCCCCCTAAAAAAAATTGCACTTTTTGCCCATTTAAAAAAAATTACATTTTTTCTCTTGAAAATTTATACTTTTGGCTCAATTTTTATAAATTTTTTACAATCAAACCCCCCTTGAATTTTTTTTTTTCAAATTAGCCCCCCCTGATGGGCTTTTCTGGCTCCGTCACTGCCATATGCTAGTATGAATTCTTCTTAAATATGGTATGTGTATTCTAGTATCACGCCAATATTGAAACCAAAATTACAGAGTTTTTTTTATAACATGTGCGATGTGTTTTTTCACAATATTAAGTCAACTGTTGCAATAAGGAATTAAAAAAATAAAAAATTAAATTTAAATAGTAAATGAAAAGGATTAAACTGTTATAAATTTTAAAAAAGTATTAATATGTAAACTGAATTATATGATGAAAATTTTAAAAACTTAACTATATAATTAAATTACATAAACTAATCTATATAACAAAAGTTATATGAAAAATTTAATTATGTAATGAAAATTTTAAAACCTAACTATATAACAAAATTAGAATATAAACTTAAGCCTCCTTCAATTATTTTACACTTTTACCCCATTTTATACCTTGAAAATTTACAAAATAATTTCAAAATGTGTTACTGAAACAAAATCATAGTCTAAATGTGGGCGGCTGGAACAAAATAAAATAAGTGTTAACAATCCAATCCTCCGGGGAGCATGAAGCCTAAGAGTCAAGTCAACTGTGCTGAGGTCAAAGATCAGGCAGTCAAGCATGAGGGTCAAGACCAGTTCACAACGGCTCAGCTGCTTGAGCAATGCAACCAATTGATGTCCATGTTCTCCAGTCACATGAATACCTCCAAGCCTAGCTCCTCCAACTCAGATGTCAATCAAACTACCTATGTCACTGGTGCTTGTTACTATGCCAACTCTTGTGATTATCTCTCGAATACACATAAAGTATGGCTTTCAGATTCTGGAGCTTTCAAGCACATATGTGCTCATAGCTCTCAGTTCACAAGCCTCAAACCCATAAATGGTGCTACTGTTACATTACCCAATCATACAGTCATACCAGTGCATTTGTTTAGAGATGTGAAACTCAACAATAATCTGGTTTTGAAAAATGTGCTATATGTTCCAGGATTCAAGTTCAATTTATTGTCAGTTTGAGGTATCACTGAGCAGTCTGGTGTTGAAGTTACATTTATAGATGGTGATTTCATCATTCAGGATACTCGCAAAAAGATAACGATTGGCAGGGGTGAGAAACATGGAGACCTTTATGTCATAGAGGGATCACCGAGTACGACAGACGTGCAAATTAATCAAGCCTCTTCACAGCTATGGCATGATAGATTGGGTCACTTGTCGTTCAAGAAAATGGAAACTTTGAAAAATGTTTTGAATTACTCATCTAGTAGTAAAGCTTGCCCTCATCTAGTGTTTGTCCATGGAGACCTATCTGCTTGCTGTTTTGATTTGGTTCATTGCGACGTGTGGGGTCCATATCATGTGGATTCCCACTCTGTCCATAGATTATTTCTCACCTTAGTAGATGATCACTCTCGCTTCACTTGGATTTACTTCATGAAAGCAAAGTCTTATGTTCATGCTTTGATTCCAAGATTTTGTGCTATGGTGGTGACGCAATTTGGCAAACAAATCAAACAGTTTCGTTCAGATAATGCTCGTGAGTTGGTGTTCGCTGAGTATTTCTCCAAAATAGGTGTCCTACATCAGTTCTCATGCGTTGAGTCTCCACAACAAAACTCGGTTGTTGAGCGCAAGCATCAACATATCCTCAATGTCGCTCGCGCCTTGTATTTTTAGTCTCGCGTGCCCATCAAGTTTTGGTCAGAATGTGTCCTGACAGCTGTCTTTTTGATCAATCGCACGCCATCTCAGGTCTTGGGGAACAAGTCACCGTATCAACGACTCTTTAATTAACAAAGATTTTGACTACTCTATGCTTAAAGTCTTTGGCTGTTTGGTCTATGCTTCCACACTCACAACTAAGAGAACAAGGTTTGATCCAAGAGCTCGCCGGTGTGTTTTGATTGGATACCCTCAGGGAGTGAAGTGCTACCGATTGTTTGATATTGATAAACAGAAAATATTTATCTCACGTGATGTCATTTTTTATGAGAATATTTTCCCTTTTGTCAAAATCACAAATCTGGAAGACCCTGTTGATCCCTTCAACAATTGAGCAGGGTTATCAATTTTCAAATTCTTTAGCACAAAATTGAGCACGTGGTGCTAGTATACAGTTTTTCTTAATATGGTATGTGTTCTTTCACGCCAACACTTCCTTAGGTCAGCTGTCGCAGCCCCTCATCTTACCCTTTGGGTGCTGTCTGTGACCAATGATCGTTTTAAAATATTCAGCCATCATAGTTAAATAATCTTTTTATAACGGTAAACTGTCATTTTAGTCAATATTGTGTAATAATTGAAAATTAATAACTTAGATAATTAACTAACTAAAAAAGACGAAATCTCTTTTGACCGATTTTAATTTAAACAAAATAAAAAAAGACGAAAAATGTTTTATGGTATGCAATATAATTTAATTAGAATATGTTCTTTGTGCTAAGGCTTTGCAATTCAAACTTTAAGTCTCCAAGACTAAGAAACATGAGAAGTCGATTAACATAGATATGTTAAATCCTGAAAAAATTAGAATGGTAGTTCTTCATGGAGATAAGTTCTCAGGGAAAGATCATAATAATGAGGAAATTTGTGAAGGTCTCTATATTAGTAAAAGACATTTATATTGATCACAATGGCTAGAAATGATCATTCTATAGTAAAAGAGATATAGGCATTTATATTGACTAAGTCATCATCTGACACCCAACTCACTGGATTCCTTGAGAGATTAATACCCAAAAGTTACAGGTTCAAGGTAGCACCAATGAATTTTAGACAAATGTCTCGCCACGCTGTCATTTTTTTTTTTTTGTATTAAATTTTCCCGTCCACCAAATGCCATCTATATAATTCAAAATAAATCAAAACTGATCATTTCATCTAATTTTTAATCGAAATTTGTGATTATGTAAACAAAACTACTACAATATCCATATCATGTTTATTTTAATGTACATTATAATTTTCTTAATTTTACAGTCTTAACCGGCTTGTGGTACATCTACACATACACACACACACACACGCACACTAGCTCAACGCGAAAACTAGTTCCAACTCCCAATATATATGTCATCAGTGCATCTTTCCAATGTGATTACGTAGCTTGTAATATATCATATATGAAATAATATAGCCTCTTAAAACAAAAGTTCATTGGAGAGAGCTAAATTTAACTCACTCTCACAACCACCACCAAATAACACCCACAAACCCTATTCAATGAGCCCAACAAATTACCCTATATATTTCTGATAAATCATAAACACATAACACTCACAAACCCTAGCCAACAAAACTCGTCTAAACTCGATCTTGCATCCACAGTCCCTGTCCTTATGGCTATCAAAACACGCCCATCACTTACTGTGAACCTCCTCATTTGCTTGGCGTTGCTTGCCATTGCGACGGTGGTTTCTCAGCCTCAGCCGCCACTGACGGAGCGGTTGAGCTGCGGACAGGTGTCAAAGAGTCTGTCGCCGTGCGTTGACTATCTCAAGGCGGGCGGGGCGGTACCACCGCCACGGTGCTGTGACGGCGTTAAGTCTCTGAGCGGAATCGCTAAAACTCCGGCGGACCGCCAATCCGCTTGTAGGTGCATTAAATCGGCCGCCGCCAACATCAAGGGAATCAAACCTGAACTCGCCGACGGGCTTCCCGGCCAATGTGGCGTCAATATTCCCTACAAGATCAGCCCATCCATCGACTGTGACAGGTTTAATTATCTCTCCAATTGTTATATAATATGAGAAATATCAAGATGATGATAAGGTTTTTTTCAGCTAAATATTAATAACAATGAACTCACCTCTCATAGTCTCATATATATTGCTTATACATTCAGCATGTTAGGTTTCAAATTATTATTATTATTATTATTATTATTATTATTATTATTATTATTATTATTACTAGGGTGTCCGATATATTTAGATATATATGTATATATATACTTATATATATATATATATATACACACAAATGTTTCGACTTCAATTGAAAGGTAAAAATCTATTAGAAATTCTACGTAACTTTATAAATGTACAACACATATACATAACACAGTGATTATTGTTTCTGATTTCCTGTTTACGAACTATGCGCGTGTTAGTCCTAGAAAAGGAATTATATGTAATGAAAACAGTCATTATAGCTTAGATGTTAATCGTGATTAATTTATATATGTTACAAATTACGTGATATTTACTTTTGAATATTTCCGCAGTGTGCATTAAGAGCTTTATGAACTGGCGTTGAGTCAAAGGTTGGACGTTGTGGTGGTGTTCTGTCCGAAACAATAAGTATACCATATGTGGTAGTGAGAATAATTTGTCTTGGTGTTTTTTTTTTATTTTCTGCACTCTTGAGTTGTTTTCAATTTCAAGTTTGTAGCTAGCATATTGATCGTAATGAAATTATGATATCTTATTAAGTTACCGTTCACGATACTCTGAGCCTTGCCACGATTATTTAATATTTTACGATTTGAGAACATGCTGATTGAAAAAGATAGTAATTGACATATGTTGATAAATAGTGGCGGCATATATAAATATATATATATATATATATATATATATATATATATATATATATATATAATGCCAATACTAGGACTAAATATTAAATAAACGTGCTAATAATTATAATACGAAACCAAGCGATAACTATTAAACATTATCTATCCCTATAATATCAAATATATATCTCGATTCATTGATACAACATCAAACAATTAAATGGATCGAAAATGATATAATGCAAATCCATTTAGATTTCTATATGAGCGAACTCAAGCTTCTTGAAGAAGAGGGTGAACAACGAGTGTTCGAGACAAATTTGAGACGAAGAAGTACAATTGTATTATGTATTCCATTACATGAGATTAAAAAAAAAAAAAAAAAGCAGAAGTGCTTGACGAAAGAAAATGAGTCATCGACATAGTATATAGTAGTTACTATTTAGTTTCAACTTTCAATTGAGAATTGAATGGCTGATAGATCCTTTGGGTATCATCAAAAGATATTTTGACCGGTCGGGCTATCAAAATGAGGGGCGATGAACTATTTTACTAGATGATACAAGAGGTGATGACACTGAGTGGTGCCTTTAAATATTTGTTTAAAGAGTTCAACTAATATTTACTCCAATTTATAGCATCTAAATCCAAGCTTGTGGCCATGATCATGGCAGGTAGTGGTTGCGGTGGTTGGGGCAGCTATGGTCGTGTTGTGGTTGGATGGGGTTCGATAGGATGGCATGGGTTACACACTATACGTATCACCATCGGACGAAGACTATGAGCGTCTGTATCTTGATTGTTTCTTACAAAAGATATAGACAACCAACAATGAGGTATGAGTGATGTCATGTCTTTATGAGTTTTGGGTGATCAAAAACATCGTACCGAATGTTGATCAATATTGTCGTATGAGCGGCTATGTTGATCAATTGTCCAAATTTTTTTTACCGTTTTCACATACTCTCAAGAGATCGAAAACTTTATACCAAATGTCGTATGACTTGAACAACATTCAACCTGATCGCCATTCAAGTACTATTTTACCTTTGAATATAAACATTGTTTTAAGTATATATTTGTTATGAAAATCTCTTGGTTTACCTCTTGGTTTGCGGTTTTTTTCTAGGGTAACGATTGACACGTAGATATGAGTTACATTGCTTTCCAATAACTCATGGTAATTCCCTGCGGTAAGGAAATATCCATAAAATTTGAGTCTCGCGTGGTAAAGTGAAGCGGTAACTCAAGCTTCAATCGGTTTATATTTTTAGTTTTCAGAAATATCAGACATATTCCTTCAGTTTAATATAATTGACATATATCTCTCTTACAAATATATTATATTATAAATATCACATTTTTCGTTTATTTTTTACAAAAAAAAATTTGAATTAAAAAAATTTTTACAAATAATTTTTATTTTCTATTCTTTATACAAAAAAAATTAAATTAAAAAATTTCTTCTTAAAAAGTTAAGGATTTTTTTATAAAGAGAGATTTTGATTTTTTTTTAATAAAATAGTAAATAAATATTTATTCTATTAAGGGTATTAAAGGTGATATTTGTAATATAATATTTTTTTAGGGGAGGTAAATATGTCATTTATATTAAACTGAAAGAATATGTCTAATATTTCTAAAAATCGAAGAGATAAATCTCGCATTTCGATTAAACACGAAGGTCAAAGTAGTTATGACGCTAGTAAATAGTAACATGTGCTATTTTTACCAAAGAAAAAAAGAATGAAGATATAAGTAGTCTTTTTTTATCTAAATATTGAGTATTTTTACCACAATTTCTCTTTTTTTTTTAATATATTCATTTTTATTATATAGTACATATTTTTTCAATTTTGATGTTGAAACTAGTCATTTACTGTTCTAAAACTATAGTAATTCAATACATATTTAATACCTAATATATTTGACCAAAGAAGTAGTTTAGAAGTCGAGCACATCCACGTACACCCATGTAAGACGGTGGATCCGAGTCAGATATAGGACTCTTAAAAAAATATTCAATCCTTAGGCCATCTCCAACCGATCACTCTATTTCTCACTCTATTTCTCACTCTATTTTTCTGTAAACAGTGATTTCTCTCCAACCGAACTCTATTTTCCACTCTATTTTTCACTCTATTTTTTCCCCCTTTATTTCCTATTTATACTTATACCCCTATATTTTTTATTATTATTACTAATTAGATAACTTAGAAGAATTATGATAATGAGTAAAATATTAGTCTATAAATTAATTAAAATTATAAATATAAATACACATTAAATAAAAAAAAATTTATTTAATAAAAATCACAACACAAAAAATAAAATACAACACAATACAATTAAAATAAAAAAATTACAACACAACTCAATTAAAATAAAGTAAAACAAACTACAACACAACAAATAAAAGTAACTTTAACACAAACAATTATGACTCGGAATTAGAATACTCTTCCCACAAGTGCTCAATCAATGCATTCCGAAGTGCGATGTGTGCATCTTTATCTCTTATTTGTCTATAACGATTAACGAATTGCTCAAATCTTGTGTCATCATCCCCCACCATTTCAACATTCGCTGGTGGTGTTTCTCCCGCAACTCTTATTGGAGCACTAAGATCTCGTTCATCTTCAATTATCATGTTATGCATAATTATGCATGCAGTCATTATATCTTGTAAGACGTCTTTTCTCCAAAATCGTGTCGGTCCGGCAACAATTTCAAATCGTTGTTGGAGAACCCCGAATGCACGTTCTACGTCTTTTCTGCACGCTTCTTGCTTCATTGCAAAATACTTTTTTTTTTGGCCACGTGGCTCTCGGATAGTTTGCACGATGGTTGACCATTTTGGATATATACTATCAGCCAAATAGTAACCCATATTATACTCTATTCCTTGTATGACATAATGGGCAGGAGGAGCGATACCTTGAGTGAGATTGGAAAATAAATGGGAAGAATCTAGCACATTGATATCATTATTGCTCCCTGGCATACCAAAATAAGCATGCCATATCCAAAGATCATAATCTGCTACAGCTTCAAGTATAATAGTAGGCTTTCCACCGCGACCCGTGTATTGGCCGGCCCATCCAGTGGGACAATTTTTCCATTTCCAGTGCATACAATCTAAACTTCCTAACATTCCTGGAAAACCACGTTGTTGACCAACATGCAGAAGTCTAGCAATATCATTGGTTGTTGGTGATCTTAAATATTGCTCAGAAAATACCTCAACGATTGCCCGGCAAAACTTCTTCATGCTTTCAATCGCCGTTGACTCTCCTATTTTGACGTACTCGTCTGTGGCATCTGCCGGAACACCGTATGCCAGCATCCGAAATGCAGCTGTTATCTTTTGAAGGGGTGACAAACCTAGTTTGCCGGCGCGATCCACCCGTTGCTCGAAGTAGTTGTCATGACCTTGAACAGCATCCTTTATGCGGAGGAATAATGAGCGAGACATCCGATATCTCCGACGGAACATGGCTTCATCATACATCGGGGTTTCTGAAAAGTAATCATTGAATAGTCGATGGTCTGCACTCACTCGATCACGGTTGATGAAAGCACGTCCTGGCACTGAGCCTCCCGCTCTCATGTCTACTTGGCTTGAATGTTGACGGATAAGCTCTGTAATCAAGATATTGTTGTTGATGATAGCACGAGTTATGGCCTCCTCCTCTTCATCCAAACTAGTAATGAAATCGTCATCCGAGCTTGAAGACGACGAGGACCAATTAGTATTCATTTTGGGAGATAAAATGAGAGAATGTGTATTATATTCAGAATAGAATGAGTGTGTGTATTAAAACTCATGATAGAATTGGTATTTTATAGAGAAAAAAGTTAATGATAAAGCTGAGAAACGAGTTGAGAAACGTGAGAATCTTGTAAGTGAGTAGTCAAATCGCGTCAGAATGAGTTGAGAAGCGTGAGAATCTTGTAAGTGAGTAGTCAAATCGCGTCAGAATGAGTTGAGAAACGTGAGAATCTTGTAAGTGAGTAGTCAAATCGCGTCAGAATGAGTTGAGAAACGTGAGAATCTTGTAAGTGAGTAGTCAAATCGCGTCAGAATGAGTTGAGAAACGTGAGAATCTTGTAAGTGAGTAGTCAAATCGCGTCAGAATGAGTTGAGAAACGTGAGAATCTTGCTATAAATATTGTCTTCATAAGTTGTAATTTCACCACATCACTCACCTTACTAAAAAAAATGTCTAGAGCTTCTAATTACTCTCGAGATGAAGACAAACTCCTTTGTAGGGTTTACATGGAGATTTCGCAAGACCCAATCATCGGTATATACCAATCATCCGATCAGTTTTGGACTCGTGTTGCGGAAGCTTACAACAACGGCAAAAGTCCGGATTCAGAGATGCGTTCGACGCGATCAATCCAGTGCCGTATTCAAGTGATTGAGAAAGCTACAAGGAAGATGCATGCATGCATTCGACAAATTGAGAATAGACACCCAAGCGGTGCTTCAACTGAAGATATTGTGAGTAATATAGTTTATTATTTTCTCACGATTAGATTTTTACTTAACCATTGTTTTATCAACTTTTAGATGGATCAAGCTAAAGTATTGCTTTCACAAGATGAAAAATTCAAGAAAGGTTGGAAGTTTGATCATGTGTGGAACATTATTAAGAATTTTGAAAAATTCCAAGATGGAGCCTCAAGTGCAAGACAAACATCTCGAGGTTCATCTTGCCCACAAGAGTCAGAAAATCCAACTCCTGAATCTGCTAGACATCCATCTCCTCCTGAGCGGCCGATTGGGGTGAAGAAAGCCAAATTAAAAAAAAAAGTGGATGATGGAATAATGTCTAGAATTAGTGGTATTGAGGAAGGAAATAAAGAACTTCTTGAGCAATTGAAGAAGACAAGTGTTATCAGGCAACGCCACTTGGAATTGAAAGAAATCAAGGAAGAAAATAAAATATTGTTCCGGGATTTAAGTTCAATACCAGATCCACAGGTTCGGGCATATGTTCAAGCCGAACAAGCGAAAATTATGCAAAAGAGGCTTGAACAACAACAATCCCATGCACCACCTCCGACTTCTGATTCATATTCTCAATATTTTACCGGTCTCGGGGGATCCGGCACCAATCTTCCAGAATATTAGTTTATCTATTGTTATTTTATTTTGTTGCATTGTGTTTTTAATGTCTTTTGAGTTTTTTTGTTGACTTTCTTCTAAATTGCTAATGTAATTGTGTTTGGTATTAGTTGATTATGACCGTTTTAATATTATAATTTTCTTGCAATGTGCAAATATCATTGTTGTATTTTAAAATATTGTTGTCTTTTAAATTATGCACAATAATAAATTTTATATAAATTAAATAATTTTAGGGGTAAATATTAAGTAATTATATACAATTTGGGCATTTGGGTAAATTTTAAAACCTAAAAGAGAAAAAAAAAAAAAAAAAAAAAATTTTAACGCGTAAACAGTGCAGCGCTACAAATAGCGCTGCACTGTGGGGAAATAACTTCCCACGCTAATATAGCGTGGCTTATTGCGCTCCAGTGGGGGCACTAGCGCAATAACAGGGAGGTTATTGCGCTCCACTGGAGACGCTCTTACTGCATAACTTGACTATCTAAATAACCACAAACACTTTATTAACTCTTCCATGAAACTCTAATAACACTAGTTAAAATGTCATGAAATTTCCTGTAAAATTAACACAGATTATTTATGATTTTTTAAATTTTAAACAAATACATTTTTTAAAGAAAACATAACCATATCCATAAGAGCTATCAATTCAGCTTTCATACTAAAAAAATGGACAAATAAACCATTATATTTAATAGAAAAAGCGAAAATGTAGATATGTAAGTATAGACACACCTCAACTTTTTGTTTGAATAAAGCTTGCTACCTCATCTTTTATTTCGGTGGGTAACATACTTGTTTTTTTTTTGTTCCACCGTTATGAGTTAAAGTAAATAGATGGTCCAGATTTAACAGCCCTCATTTTATTCTTCTTTTATATATTTATTTATCATAAAATCATTACAAGAACAACTAAAACAAATAAATTAATTATCAAAACTTTTGGGATAAATTAATAATTTTTTACCCTAAACCTTATTACATTATTTATTATTATTAAGGTGAGTTATAAGTTTTAGGTATCCACAAACAAAAAATTATACCACAAGAATTTTTAATAAGGTAAATTATCATTATGTATGTAGCCAAAGCTCTCAATTATATATACATACATATATATATATATATATATATATATATATATATATGCATATATATTGTGCATTAATAATAGAACGATAACTAACAGGTAATTTCAACACGTACGTACGTCAATCTTAATAACCGTCCTGACTTCCAAAACATTAACTTATTGCCGCCCAACTATATGTGTATAATCAGCAATTATAGTCAAAACATTAATAATTAACTCGCAACTTCCACCTAATTACCTCCTAAGGACCTAATAACCACATTATAGTTCAACTATAAAATCCCCTAAACGTTGCTGAGTTTTAGACACACCAAAATAAGTCAGACATAACCCTAAAACAAAAACACTTTCTCAAATTTATCTTGCACTCTAGTCCCTCCCCCAATCATGAAAATGGCAATCAACTCCTCCGTCGTTGCAAAGGTCCTATGCTTGGCATTGGTCACCGCGGTGGTCATAGCTCCGGCGGCCGAGGCCTTGTCATGTGGACAGGTGTCAAGCAGCCTGTCGTCGTGCATCGGGTATCTTAGGGGCAGCGGTGGGACCGTCCCGTCGGGATGCTGCTCCGGCATTAAGTCTCTGAACGATGCGGCCCAAACTCCGGCGGATCGCAAAACCGCATGCAATTGCCTCAAATCGGCCGCCGGAAGCCTCAGCGGAATCGATTACGGCCTCGCCGCCGGACTCCCGGGACAGTGCGGTGTCAGCATTCCCTACAAGATCAGCCCATCCACCGACTGCAACAGGTAATTAATTAATTAATTTTTTTAATCTACATATATTTCTTAATAATATTTAGTACGTATGTGTTGATCAATGCTACGTTTTTATTTGATCATTATAATTAAGCCTTTGATTTCTGCATATATATTATACGCTTAAACGTCTTGGAAAGAAACAAGAATTTTTAAGATGCATAAAAAATAAAATTAAAAATTAAAAATCAAATGAGCTGTTATATAACTCAGTATATTGTTTTATGTCGTGTTGCAGTGTTCAGTGAGTTCGGTGCAGCGAAGAAGATCGATCGTGTGGCTTCAATATTATGTTTTATTACTACGAAAAGAATGAATATGTGAGAGAATAAATCGAACGTGGGTGTTCATACCTGCATGCGCATGGTTGTTACATATATGTAGTGGTCTTTTTACGGATATATGTAACAAGCTTTCATGTATTATATATTACCGAAAAATCTATGCTACTATGAGTTATTAGTTTGCAATTACACCTACTCCTAATAATAAGATCTATCCGATATAATGTGCTACAATAATCTCTGCATAGTGCTTTTGCATATGAATAAAATTCAATACCAAGCAAGGCTTCGTCTGGAGCCAAGGAAAAAATATTAAGAAAAAGAAATATTGCTCTTTTGTTTGGACGTTGAAAATATTTAGGATAAAAGTTTCATGAAAAATTCGGCAGAACCAACCTACCTATGTATGGATTTTTTTTTTTTTTTTTTAATCTTGGAGAAAATCAAGACCTAAATTACTAATACAGATGTTGAATTCTCATTCCCCACGCATTTATGACTTATTTCAATAATTTAGAAAATTAAGTTCAGTCGTATAACACTAGAAAACAAGTTTTTAAAACATTAAACAATAGAAAAAAAAAAAATAGCTATGTAATTTAGGGTGTATAAACGAGAATCGGTTTATCAAATAACTGAACTGATCAATAACTGAAATTCATTCAGTGCCATGTATGTTAAAAAAAAAAACGAATATTCAGTCCAATCCACTTTATGAAAGTGGCCCGGTTATAGGTTTTGATTTCCAAGATACTGGATTTCAGTTATTTTAGCCGATATTTCTTTATTTATTGTATATTTTCTTTTGGAAGTTTGTCACATACTTTCCGTGAAAGATGAAACTGTAATATTATTAATTGGCTGAACTAACTAATCCATGCTCTTACTGTAAATTTATTTTTATTAATTATGTGTTGTTTCTTTTTCTTTTTCTTTTTCTATTTATTTTCCTTTTTGTGTGTGTGTTATCTTTGTGGCTATGTACACTTGTATTCATGTTGCTGGAAATATATTTTTTGCTTTAGTGTACATTTTTTTTTTATCGATGTACATTTATTTTATTCAATGTAAATAGCTAGAGGTAGAGGTTCAAAACAATTTTTTGAAACTAGTTTAAAAAATATATCCAGGTTTTAAAGAAACAGGTAATCGAATTATCAAAACTGGATTAAAAAAAATAGATCGTTTTGCCTTTTCTAGGATTACATTGGTAAGCGTTCATCTCAATAAATGGTTGGTTAACTTAAATAGTTGAGAAATTGCCCAATTTGCCACCAATTTCAAAATATTTTTCCACTTTCTACCAAAAGAATAATTTTTCCCAAAATACCACCGAGATGTCAACATTGTTGACATCTATGTCAACAATGTTGACATCTCATAGTGAAGGGCAAAAATAGATGTCAACATTATTGACATAGATGGTGGCATTTTGGGAAAAATTAATCTTTTGGTTGAAAGTGGAAAAATGTTATGAAATTGGTGACAAATGGAGCAATTTCTCTAAATAGTTACAATTACTTCGTTATCTTTGCGACTTAAGATTCTTTAAAAATCTCACATCAAAACATAAATAGCATATGTAAGGTTTATAATGTCATGGATTATTTTTCTTTTTGTCCCTTGGTTTTTAGATCGAACTTTATGGCATTTAAAATGTTATTAGAACTATGAAGCCCATACGGGCACCGGCTTATAAATAATGGGATCCCCTCTGAGATTAACAAACACAAAGAGCGACTTTTTGACAATTAGAATCGATTTTTGTCGCTTTTGCAGGTCTTATTTGTAGTAGTGCAACCAAATGACGAAAACAAAAGGAGCGGATCCACTAGTCCTTCCACTAATCAATGTTCATCACATCACCAACTCAAGCACCTTTTTTTAAACAAAAATAAACATGTATTTCTTAGCCTATAAACATACTTTTTAAATCGTCATATAGTATGTATTTTTCTCATCATTCATTCTTATTAAAACCTCTAGTTTCTCTCTAAATAAAAATTAATAAAGAAAGAAAATGGGCCATGCTCAATAAAAATGCACTAAAAATATAATTTCAAAGTGACTTGTGAGGGATTTATTTATTTATTTCAATACTTTATTTTTGTGGAAATTACTTCTGGTAGTCGTTTATTGCAATTTATTGCGAAAATAACATATTTAGAGTTTTTACTACAAAAATAGTTATTTTTTTATTTTTCTTGATGTTTACTATTTTTTTTAAATATTTGTATACTATTTTGGGTAACATTATTTACTGTTTAAAATTTAATTTAAAGGAAAATAATTATTTATTATTGGATTTTTAATAATCGTTATTTCGAAATCTTACACTTAAAATAATTATTTTTTTAATTCCCCTTTTTCTTAATACTAAAATTAGTCGCTGAACTCCTCCACAATTAATAAGAAAATCACCGCCCACCTATCTCTGTGTGCATTCTTTGTTATGTACATAAATAGATAAATGCTCTCTTTTTTGGGATGTATTGGTTAGAATGTACTTGCAAGTAACAATTATTCCTATTCATATGGTTCCCATTTGTGAATAGCTAATATTGAGCTCATTAATTGGCAGGATTAGGACTACCAACTTTAATGGGAAAATCTTTTTTTAAGTATGTGTCAAAGCGCACAAATGATAGAATGCATTTGTGCTTTGTATTTATTACAGCCAATGTTTTGACCCCATATTTAAAACTTGGGATTTTGGACACTGCATTTCTTTCTCTTTTTTTTTTTTTTTTTTTTTTTTTTTTTATCTTTTTCCTTTTCAACGCAATAGGTTAATTTGGGTGATATTTCATCAGTACATATACAGCCACACGATGTCACGCGTCAAATAAGTATAGGATGTAGAAATAATACTAGCTATTAATTCTAGCAGATGAATTATTCAACGGTACGTATTGCTTGTAATAGTTGAGGCCATATTTTATCTCTGGTCTAATATACAATAGATACCACGTGGTTGGTTGCCATTGCATAATAGAGAGAGAGAGAGAGAGAGAGAGAGATCTAGAGAGAGATGATATATATTTATATATGTGTGTATTGGAGAGATGATAATATATTTGGCTAAAAACTGATGAACCTATATGTCGGCAAACGTAGATCTTTAGAAAAGAGAGAGCTATAGTAATAATTATTAATCTATCGAAAAACAAAAGGAGAGAAAATTAAAGTAATACCGGCCTAACAGGAATTAGATTCATTCTTTTTTAATTGGCTATAAAATATAGTCATTAACAATGGATCCTTTTAAGAATTAAATTTTCCCAATCTCGTATAACAGCATTTTGAAATCAACCACATTGATTCGTTTCAAATGGGTGTTATGATATACGCTTGTGAATTATTTGGACCATAAATAAAATAGTCTCATGGTTTAATTTGCTATATTATATCAAGAGTTGTGTATAAATTTCGGAGGATGACATATATAATTAACATGATGCTGATCAGTACTAATAATTAGCAGCATTGATCTGAAAGACAACAGAAAAACTAAATCCTGTTTGTCACATAGACGAGGACAGGAGATGTATGCAAAGAACGTTTAAGAAATTAATATATTCCTATTCTTTTTAATATCATTTATAATTTTTCAGGCTAATTCTTTTTTCTTTAAATGTATTTTGACATATATAGAGTTTTGATCATAGTCATACCTGTTTTAAGATTACAAACTTCCACACATTTCCGATACTTAATTCTTTCAATTGGTGTTATAAATTGAAAATATTGACCACATTTTAAGATTTGAAAGACTAGTCTTTTTCACGAAGTAATTACACAGTCAACATTTTAGCCGGCCGGGCACGCAATTGACTCAATGGAATCCGGATTGAAAGTGCAACCATTCGTTTTTTCAGCACATCTTACAAACCAGGGCACAAAATCAATTATTTAGTATATAGAAAGAAAGCTCTAGTCATATAGCATATGCAAGCATGCATTTATGCATACGTCCCATCCCATCACAAACACAAACATAGATAGCATTTAACACTCTCAACCACACACACACAAAGCATTGAATTCCCAAACCAACCCCTTCAAAAAATAACCCATACCCAATCGAAAAGCCACACATCTTCCCTCTCTTATTCACCGCCAACTTTTCGCCTATAAAACCCTAAAACAACCACATAGTGTTGTACTCCACACAATATATCACTAACCCAATCCCTTAAGAAGAAGAAGAAAGACAAAACCCTAATATACATCATGGCGAAATCATCATCATCATCTTCTTCGCGCATCGCTACGATCCTCGTGGCCGTGGCGGTGGTGGCGGCGGTGGTGGGGTCCGCGGAGGGTCTGACGTGCGGGCAGGTGTCTGGGAAGCTGGCGGGGTGCATCAACTACGCGAGGAGCAACGGCGCATCTCCGCCGCCTAAGCCGTGCTGCGACGGAATCAGAGGCCTCAACTCGTTGGCCTCGACGCCCAAGGACCGCCAGGACGCCTGCAACTGCCTCCAGTCCACCGCAAAGTCCATCAGAGGTATCAACTTCAAGCTCGTCGAGGGCATCCCCGGCAAGTGCGGCGTCAACGTTCCTTACAAGATCAGCCCCTCCACCGACTGCTCTAGGTAAATAATCTATCTTTTTTTTTTTACATATTTATTTACGACCTCTTTTGAGGTGTTACTAGTGACTAATATTTAAGTGACATTAATCTTTGTGCTTATGTATATATAATTAACTAAAAGTCATTTTTTTGGGTGGTTTTGCAGAGTGCGTTAGTGAGATGTGCTAAAGGGGATGATGAGTCAAGTTGTTTTCAGCTACTTCAGGGATATATAATAGTATCAAGCCTTGAGAATAAATTTGTAATGGGTGTTCTATGAATACCCTTACAGACATTGGTTCCCCTACTTTGGGGAGTCTGTGACGGGTGTGTTTGTTTGTTTGTTTGTGTGTTTGTGTGTTTCGTTGCTTTATAATTGTACCTGTAAGCTGTAATGTTGGATCTTTCGTGTAACTGTGTTCATCGAGAGCTATCAATTTCTCCGGATTTCATTTGTATCGATAAATGATAAAAAATTCTCTGGTTTTCAGACAATAATACTTCTTAACTGCCGATTACTTTTTAAAAAAAAAAATCATTACAAGGATGGCCCATATTATCTGATATATATTAACTACTAAAATTTATAAGCATTAATATTCTTTCAAATATATCTTACAGTCATCATTTTAATTATTTTCAAAGAACTAGTATTAATGAAAAATATTAGTTATGTATCATCATATATAAATAGTCAGACTGAGTATCCTGGTCCAACATGATAACGTGCATGTTATAATAAATTAGACGTAACGTACATTTGGCAGAGTACGTATAGTCTATTACCATTAGGTCTCTAACACTGGCACATTCAAGAAGTGTTATATCATGATGATAAAAAGCTATTAGAACATCAGTGAATTAATATAAAAATTTATCAATGAATAAGTAACCCTCATTAAGTCTATTACCGTCAAGTCTCTAACAGTCTATTACCATTTAGTTGAAATGTTAATTATATTACACAAGTTAACACTTAAACTTATAACTAATAACTTTGATGATGTTCTCATGAGATGCATATTCTCATGGCTAGCTTCGCTAGGTCCACTTGCCAAGGGACGAGCAAGCCATCGCTTGCTTTTGAGTACAAGTCTTCGGTTGTGTACATGTTTAGGTTCACATTTCAACCTGCTTAAATAGGTTAATAAGGTGTTGAATGCGTTTTTAATCCACGTTAATTAAAGACGTGTTAGAGTATGATTCAGACCAAAATTGTGATTATACAAACTTCTCCTATGGTGATTGAGACGCACAAAAAATGAAAAAAAAAAAAGTGGATGAAATAGAGAGCCAGATGTCCTATTTATAGCTTAAGAGATTCATAAATCAAGCAAAAAATAATCTCATTAAAATCGAAACAATATTAGAGTCTCTCTTTATAAATTCTTCACTCAACATATTTCAATTATGTGCATGAATTCTTTGTCTTTTTTCTGAATAATGTGAGAATAAATCTGCACAGAAAAATATTATCTAAGTAGAGTAACTATTTCCTAACTACAATATCAAAGATATGGAGTCAAATGCTATACCTATTCACATTTTTTTTTTTGTTATGCAATTTCCCGAATTGGTTTTGCTGCTGGCTACTCCTACAGGCTAGCTATTTATGAGATACATCTAATTCAAACTGAGAAGAGATGACCTCAAAGAAGACGTGTTCTCAAAACTGAAAATTTGATTGTAGGAGTGTATGTCTTTTTCTCTTATTACATTATCCTATCTAATATATATAATTTCTAAAAATCTAGTTTAAAAAATTAAATTTGAAGACCAAACACTTTATGAGAATATATATATATATACACATGAAATTTCTTGAAATTTGACTAAATTACATCAGCTCGTATAAAACACACTCTAAGAGAAATGGATGAGCTTATATAATATATTTCCTATTATATTAAAACCATTAGTAATTTTCCTGGTAAATTATTTTTTCTTACAACTAATTTTCTTATATAGCATTTATCATGCTAGTCAAAAGATTATTAACTCCCAATGCATCCCCGCACCGACATATGTTTTCTTAATTAATTGTGTACTAACTAGGACGTACTAGCGCAGAAGAGAATTTATTGATCTGTTGACATTTTTTACCACATATTTCTTCATCAACGTATTACCTTCGGATATGAAAGACTGCTTTTTATTCTATTTTTTGTATTTTGAAAGACTAGTCTTTGTCACAAATTAATTACATTCACTTTTTAGTTGGACACCTAGATTTGGAAATATATCCTCATTCGTCTCTATCTCAGTCTCAATCTGGATCGAAACCGCAACCACATAGATTTATATGTTGATCTTTAATCGGGAACTTTTAGCTCAAGTAAACCTCATATATCCATATATGACAAAAAAAACATGAATAAGAAAGAAAACATACTTATATATAAAAAAACGACACTTTATAATACGATGTCTATATCCTTCTTATATTAATTTTCTAGAGAAAGAAAGCTCTAGGCTTATCTAGCAGTATATAATCTCATTAAAAAAAAAAAAAAAAAACATTAATGCAAACAGCATTTAATAACCAAGAGGCTCAACCAAACACAATAATTGGGTGGCCAAATTACCAAAGCATTAAATTTCAAAACCAACCATATACACGATACACCCAACCGAAAACCCACACGTCTCCTTCAATTATTCATAACCCTAATTACTTTTTTCCTATAAATAAAACCCCCCCTTAATCACACAGCTTAAACCACCACCAAATCACTACCTCAAAAAAAAAAAAAAAAACCCTAGCTCTCAAATTTTGTTCCCTAATATGGCCAAATCATCATCATCATCATGCATGGCTAGGATCCTGTTAGTGGCGGCGATCGTGGCGGCGGTGATGGTGGCTTCGGCGGAGGGTCTGACGTGTGGGACGGTGTCGGGGAAGCTGGCGGGCTGCATCGGGTACGCGCGGGGCCCGGGCGGGACCACTCCGCCGAAAGCGTGCTGTGACGGCATCAGCAGCCTCAACGGGTTGGCCGCCACGCCAAAGGACCGGCAGGACGCATGCAACTGCCTCAAGTCGGCCTCGAAAAGCATCTCCGGCATCAACTACAAAACCGTCGAGGGCATCCCCGCCGCGTGCCACGTCAGCATCCCTTACAAGCTCAGCCCCTCCACCGACTGCACCAAGTAATATATTATTATTATACTTATTATTGATTTATGACTTGACTTTTAATCACGTAGATGCATGGGTGAGTCATGAAACTTAATATAGTTTTTAGAGGGGGCTTATATATAAATTTTAGCTATATATATATATATATATATATATATATATATATATATATTTTGTAAAGAATTGTATTAAACATAGTACAAAACTTTAGGGCGGGCTTACACCTCGTGTCTATATGATGGATCCGTCCATGCATGGATGCAAGGATATGAGGTGGACCTAGTTTTTCAAAAAAAGATATTATTACCGTTATAGTAATCACTATTAACTATATACCATTTTATTTTATATATGTGACGGTTGAAAATTAATGTATTGATCCTTAGTTACACAAATAGTTCTACTTCATAAGGCGTGGAGGGATCGGTTTTATAATAAATGCTGACTAGTTTCTAATAGTTATCCCTTTTTTTTCAGAATTCATTAGTGAGAGTGAGAGCTTGAAGGGCATAAGTCAAGCAATTTTCAGCTGCTTCCGGGATATTTTAATAAATAAATGAAATAAAAAAGCTTTGAGAATAAATTTGTATGGGTGTTCCATGAATGCCCTTCAAGATATTGGTTCCCCTACTTTGGGGAGTCTACGTTGTGTGTGATTGTTGCTTTATACTTATATCATGTTGAATCTTCGGTTTTATTGTGAAATCAACCTAGCAATATATCCAGGTTTCTTTGACAAAACAATTCATTGTTTTTCAGACATTATAATACTATATTTTTCAATATTTCAAAACATTAATTCTTTCAATTATGTCCTGCGATCATGATTACCTGTATGATCGGATATTACCATAGTTTTTTTTTTTTTTTTTTTTAAATCTCCTTTTATTGAAAAGACATATATGATAATATATCGTCATACATAATACCAGAATGAGCTAATGCTAGTTACACAATGATCAATAAAATGTATGGCTAATTGAAAGCATCCAACTATTTGCTATTTAGAGGTTTATCGTGTGACGGTTTGCTACAACTCTCTTAGATAAAATGTATGGCAATAATTCTGCTAAATAAATTGTAAATCGTTAATTTGGAACATTTAAGAGTTGTAAATGATCCTTTATTTTTCGTAATAAAGTGGGATAAGCCATCACTTTTATTTTAAAAGCTTCAACCTCATTTGAACATTTATAGCTCCAATAATCAGAGCCAAAACTTGTACTCATGATGAATATATTTATATATATAAGAAAATGAAATCATATAATTTTTAAAACTTAGGAAAAAAAAAACAGTAGGTAAACGTAAAACATAAAAAGGACATTGACCTTTGAACCACCAACAATGAATTAATGGCTCCGACTCCGAGTTCTATCAGACAACAGCGTCATTAAAATCCATGTGCCCCTTATACATTTCAGCTACCTTTCATCACCAATGAGACCACTTTAAATGTGGGGATTTTATAATAGCTAAACTTTAAAAAAAAATATTAGACAAATAACCAACAGGCTGACATGACACCGATTTATACTATTATAATCCTTATTAATTAGATTAATTATAATTTATTTTTAAAATTAAAAAACTCAATTTATTATTTAAAATCCTTAATTATTAGGATCTCATATCTCTCTCTCTCACACACATATTTAGCCATGGACAAAAGTAAAAAAGATTAAAATCGCAATTAATAGTCGTAATAATTGTTAATAGTTTTCTGATTCAATTAATAGTCGATAATAGCTGCCTATTGACAGTTATTACCGATTATTAACTGCAACGTTTTTATTTTTGACCTTCGCTATGGCTAAACATGTGACGAGAGAGTATTTAATTATATATAAATTGTTTTCATTTAATCCAATGCTTAGTGACATATTTAAATGCGACATGTCGCATCTAAAATTTAAAAATCTAATTTAAAATTATCATTTTTTTGTGAAGTTCGGTGATGCGTTTGGATTCGACTTGTACTTCTAGTCGCATCCGATCAAAAGCTAAAGACCTAATTTGTCTAGTGTTATATATATATATATATATATATATAAAATCTTTTATAGGGATGTATAAAAATAAATAACATAAGAAAGCAACTCCAATGAAAATGAGAGTGCCATCCCACCAAAAGAGCAACTGCTATTACATTTTGCATTGTGAGAATTTTGACGGGTCTTATAGTCTAGCCGTTGGTACTCCGCATCTTCATGGAGAATTCAATATCACCGGGTCCATGTTTGGAGACAGCGGGGCAGTGAATATTGGGCATTGGTGCCTTGCCTTTTTCTTTATATAATTATTATATAATGACTAACAATACCTAAATAAAAGAGTTATTAGCGGTAAAAATATTTAATGTACTCGATTTGTTACAGTTTAATACAACTCTTTAAACGTTGCGGGAAAAATACTCAATGTTATCATATCCTTCCTCCATTAATACCGGCCCGTTAAAATAGATGGAAAAGAATATGTTATTTCTATTCTATGACTTGTACCAAGATTTTGGACCAAAATCTACTAAACCCAAATAAATCCTAAACTATGACTACCTATTTTCACTAAATACAAAAATACCCTTACTTTTAATAATATTTGATTTTCTTTCTTATTTAATTATTTGACTTTCTTTTCGTTTTGGGTTCAGCTCTCTTCCACTCTCTCTTTTCGTTTTTCAGTTCGTCATCTTTATTTGGGTTCATCTTTGTTTTTTCAATTTGTCTTTTTAGTTTAGGGTTAGATTTTCATGAAAAAAAAAATTTGACTCTATTCAAAGTGTTTAAGTCGTTGAATTTCTGTGGTTTTTGAAGTTAAAAAACAAATAAAAAAACAATTCTCGGGATTCTGGAAAATTTTGAAAAGTTTCTGAAAATTTCTGGGTTTTCGTTGAAGATTTATTGACATTGATGTCAATAAATATGCATTTTTATTGACATTAATGTAAATAAATCTTCAACGAAAACCTAGAAACTTTCAGAAACTTTTCAAAATTATCCAGAATCAAATCTTCAACGAAAACCCAGAAACGTTGAAGATTTATTGACATTAATGTCAATAAATATGCATTTTTATTGACATTGATGTCAATAAATCTTCAACGTTTCTGGGTTTTCGTTGAAGATTTATCTTCAACGCTTCTTGAAAATTCCTTTGAAGATTTATTGACATTGATGTCAATAAATATGCATTTTTATTGACATCAATGTCAATAAATATGCATTTTTATTGACATCAATGTCAATAAATCTTCAACGAAAACCCAGAAATTTTCAGAAACTTTTCAAAATTATCCAGAATCCCGAGAATCGTTTTTTCTTTGTTTTTTTAACTTTAAAAACCACAGAAATTCTACGCGGAATCCATGGCGGGCTGTTCCGGCGGACACTTCGAGGTCGCCGCCACCGGGATGGCCATGGGCTGCTCTCCGGCGGCTATGACCGTCGTTCCCAGGAGCTTCAGCGTCGGAGATTCCCAGGGCTGCTCTCCGGGTTTTTGTAATGATGTTTGTTTTCATAATATAAACTAAATAATTGTTTTTGTTTTATTAATTAACTAATAAAAATAAACTAAATATGAAGGATAAATATGTAATTACTTATTTCATTAAGTCATAGTTTAGGATTTATTTGGGTTTAGTAGATTTTGGTCCAAAATCATGGTACAAGTCATAGAATATGAATAATTAAGTGGGAAAAACAAAAAAATATTAAAATTATCTCTCCTCTCATTCCTTATGAGCATTTATATATGATTTATGTAATTTATTTTTACAAACTTCATGTATTGATAACATTTATTTATTATTAATTTTTTTCTTTTAATGCTTTTGAAAATAAATAATAATTTTTATTTAAAAAATAAATAACGTATATTTTTAACTCTTTATTTATTGTTAGTTTAATATATTTGTAATTTATTTAAAAATAAATATTATTCAAGCCTTTTCAGTGTAAAATAAGTATTAAAATAAACGAAAATGCGTTGAAGGGAAAGATGATTCAGGCCAAGGAGAGAGAGAGAGAGAGAGAGAGAGAGAGAGAGAGAGAGTACAATTTTGTTTTTATTTTTTTTAAATATTATAAAAAAAATTATGTTTATTATTTTTAATGTTACTTATCTAGATGACTTATATGTGTTTTTCCATCTATTTTAACGAAAGTGTATTAACGGAGAAAGGACAACGTGACATTGAGTATTTTGTCGTAACTTTTAAAGAATGAGTATTAAATTACAACAAATCGAAAATATGAGTAATTCTGCCGCTAAAGCTCTAAATAAAATAATAGAATATTAAAGTAGATCATAACGAGTAACTTTTAAACTCGTTTACTTGTGTCAAAACCAACACCTCTAAACATTGAAGTTGCTCAACAGAATATACAAAAAAAAAAAAAAAAAAAAAAAAAAAAAAAAAAAAGAAGCTGTATAACTTGTTCAATATTTTCTAGACGCAATAATTGTATGGGCATTCATGTATTTTCCAGATCGATAATAGGGCCTTGTAGATTTAGTCTAGTTGAAGCTCGACACTATTGTCTAAGACCATCTCCAATATATCTTTAAATTTCACCTTTATTTTACATATTTACATCAGCGAATAGTATTTGTTATCTATACTCAATCTCTATTTTACATCTTCTTCAAAGAATATTTTAAGTATATCATCTCCCACTATAATTTTTTATAATTTGGTTCTTAACCCATTATTATTTCTATATATTACAAATTTTCCCAACAGAACTAATTTTGTTCATATTAGTCCGAATACATATATATAATTAATAATATGTCCTAAAATGAAAAAAAAATGATAATTCCATTGCACAAAAAATATGATAATTTATTGTACCTTTAAGTTTTTATTTTATATGTCTATGTAGTATTGTGACTTAAGTTTTAATTACGTAAGTTTTAAATGTCTTGATTTTTTTTAATTGTTTATGTCAAATATTGTAATTTCTATTATAGTAGTTTTATTTTATTTTAATTATAAATTGTATTTGAATTAATATTTTTTAGAATGCACTAATTTATAAATAAATACATATAAAGTATTAAATTATAGTTATAAATTAGACTTTGGGCTAATTTGATAATTTTTAGATATTTTGGGTATTAAAAATTATAAAGATAGAATAGTGCACCTTCAAAGATACACTGTTTAATTCATCTTCAAAAATGAAGGATGAAGATGAGTTTGAAGATGCATTGCAAATCCATCTTCATCTCCATTTTCAAATTGAAGATGCATTGCGGAAGCTCTAAATAAAGAAAAACAGTAAAAAAAAAAAAAAAAAAAAAAAAAAAACTAAAAAAAAACACAAAGTTATTTATCTTTGAACCACCAAACATGAATAATGGCTCCGAGTCCTATCAATCAACAACGCCATTTAAATCCATGTCCCTTATTCAGCTACCAAAAATTAACTGCATTCCAAAAAAAAAAAAAAAAAAAAAAAATCAATAATTTAAATCTCGCTGGAAAATATATGGCCCTTGTTAACTATGACCCCAACAAGGCAACTTAGTCTAAACGAGAGCACATTTCCAATTCCATCATAATATATCATAATATTTAAAAAAAAAAAAAAAAAATGCAAAACAAGGGAAACATACCATTCCTCCTAGCCCTCCTATGCATTTTGTCAACAATAATGACGATTCTGCCCCCGGGGCGGGCAGCGGTTTCTTGTGGCCAAGCCACGAGCATGATGGCTCGGTGCGTGCCGTACCTGAAGCTGAGAGGGACCGGAAAGGAAATTCCGGTTGCTTCGTGCTGCAACAACGTGAAAGCCCTAAATCGCATGTCTCCGATGAGGAGCGACCGCCAGGCTGTTTGTCGGTGCCTGAGCGGGCCCGTCAGAAACGCCCGTCGTATCAGCGATTACAGGCTCTCTCAGCTCCCCAAAGTTTGCGGAGTCACGCTCTCTTTCACCGTCTCTCGCAACTTGAACTGTGCAACGTATGTACCTAATATATATATATATATATATATATATATATATATATATATATATATATATATATATATGTAGTGTTTAGCTATTGGGGGGTTTAAATTTAAGTTTTTTTTTTTCCCTTGTTTCTTTTATGCTGCAGCATCAGGTGAATCCATGAAGCTGGTCGGGAATCCGGATCAAGCCAAGAAATATGATAATATGATTGTTGGTATTGTTTGTTTTTACCTTCTTCGTAACTATGTTTGTATTGATCGGTTATAGATCATCTGATGGTGTGTAATACTTTGGACTTAATTTTTGTACTAGATCTACCATATACGCATGGCCAACGCAACATTTAGTCTCCAAGGAGGAGCTCTTTGCAACTATTTTGCAATTTTAACATCTATTGATGAGAAAGCTATAGTAACTGCATTATGGATATATTAATATGAATGTAGTTTTAACGATTGGTAATAACTGTCGCTCTTATGTTTTTTAATTTCATGATAAAATGTTTTCTTAAGTTTCATGAAAAAAAACCGGATATATTATTTTTCAATCTAGAGATAGTCATTTCTATATTACAACTTTTTAGGACTATTCTTTTAAAATTGTCGCATAGTTATATCTTAGCTCGAGTGAAAATATATCGTGTAAAGTCATTTTCACTATAAAGCGCGATAAAAATTCAAGTGCTCCGGAGAATATTATGCGGTGTTTGCGAAGCTTAGGGGTGCTTAGCAGCAGAGCGGGGTTCACTGAGATCGGGCTCTAATTTTGGCTTTATAAGTCACACAAAACCGGTACACAACAGAAATGTATTTGCAGGGTGAAGCCTTCCTCTAAAATTTGTGCTGATATTTTCAGCCAAAAATTAATTGTTCTAAACTTGCAACAAATTTTAATGTAAATTCTAAGTATGTCACTAATTCTTTTGCAAAACATACTGCTAAAAAGAAAAATTAAGTTATATTTTTTTAGTTTTATCTACATTGCAAAGCTACACATTAGAAATTAGTTGTCTTAAACAATGTGCTACATTTCGTTTAACATAGCAGCGTTAATATTTTGAGGGACATGGATGCCAAACTAAAAACTTCATGGAGGTGAAGTGAAGAATAGTAAAATAAAGTGCAGTTTACCAAGAAGAAAAATTAAAAAAAATAATATTTTTACATTTTTTTCATCAAGAATTTGTTGTAACTAATCATTCCCTTAAAACTCTATTTAAGATTCTAGTCATAGTTTGAATTTATTAATAAAATAGCTCAACTCGCAGTAAATTAATTAACTAAAAAGTAAATTTCATTTACTCTATAATTTACTCTTTACTCAATTAATTTACCGTGACCCTTGCTGTCTTTCTTTTAATAGAATGAAACTTGTGCTATTTTTTTAAAATGAGAGTGGATTATTGGACTACTAACCATAATTGCCCATTTTTTCATGCATCTTTACTATCTTTAAAAAAAAAAAAAAAAAAACTATATGAAACAATATTTATTCTATTTGTAGCTCACTTACCTATTTGCATAATTTTAAGATTAGTAACTCGTAATTTTTCTAGTTACTTTTAATATGAGATTCCTCAAGGGTGTGCAAGAAAATCGAAAAACGGTAAACTGGATTAAACCAATGGCTTTTAAACTGATGGTCCGATTTAAGACAATTTTTTGTCTTAATATTGGTTCAGTCCAATTTCAAAATATGAAACTGCGCACCGGTCCTAAAGTTTTATGGTTTTTTAATTTTTTTATTATTATTCTAGACACATCTTAATCAAAGAATGTTTATGTTCATAATTTTTTAAAAAACTTTATTAGCTAATCTATTTTAAATTTGTAAGAAAATTTTAAACTTTTTAAACCACTCCAAACGTTTAATTTGTTCCAGTTTATATTATTTTCTTAAATGATTAGCATCAATTTTTCCGTATTATCTAAAACACTCCAATCTAATTTATAAACCATGTTAAGACATGAGTAAACCTTTTTAAAAAAAAAAAAAAAAAAAGCCTATTGTTGGAAAATTTGAATCATCAATTGGGATTTTTCAACAGGAGATATTGTTTTCTATGTGCCAATGACAAAGACATTTAATGAATAAAGGGTGTATATAATAAATATAGAATACATATGCAATTTGGCAAAATTTATCTCGAGCACATAGATTTCAAATTTTAAACTTAAATCTATTTCTCTCAGTCTACCTCTCTCATACACGTCGGCTCCTCTCTCCCTTCTCTCACTTTCTTTGATGATGAATCGTTGCCGCTCTCTCATTTCTTACTCATTTTGGTTGCCTATTTTTTGCGCAAGCGCTCCACTTGAGCTTCATTCCCCACGCTATAATAGCGTGGGATGTATTTTGACAACAGTGCAGTGCTAAATTTATAGTGCTGCACTGTTAAGTGCTTTATTTTTATTTTATTTTTTTAGTTTTAAAATTTGCCCAAATGCCCAAATTTCATATAATTATTTAATATTTATCCCTAAAATTATTTAATTTATATAAAATTTATTATTTTGCATAATTTGAAAAACAACAATATTTTAAAATACAACAATGATATTTGCACATTGCAAGAAAATTATAATATTAAAACGGTCATAATAAACTAATATCAAACACAATTATTACATTAGCAATTTGGAAGAGAATCAACAAGAAAACTAAAAAAAAGACATTAAAAAACACAATACAACAAAATAAAATTACAATAGATAAACTAATACTCTGGAAGATTGGTGCCGGATCCCCCGAGACCGGTAAAATATTGAGAATATGAATCAGAAGTCGGAGGTGGTGCATGAGATTGTTGTTGTTCAAGCCTCTTTTGCATAATTTTCGCTTGTTCGGCTTGAACATATACCCGAAACTGTGGATCTGGTATTGAACTTAAATCTCGGAACAATATTTTATTTTCTTCCTTGATTTCTTTCAATTCCAAGTGGCGTTGCCTGATAACACTTGTTTTCTTCAATTGCTCAAGAAGTTCTTTATTTCCTTCCTCAATACCACTAATTCTAGACATTATTCCATCATCCAATTTTTTTTTAATTTGGCTTTCTTCACCCCCAATCAGCCGCTCAGGAGGAGAGGGATGTCTAGCAGATTCAGGAGTTGGATTTTCTGACTCTTGTGGGCAAGATGAACCTCGAGATGTTTGTCTTGCACTTGAGGCTCCATCTTGAAATTTTTCAAAATTCTTAATAATGTTCCACACATGATCAAACTTCCAACCTTTCTTGAATTTTTCATCTTGTGAAAACAATACTTTAGCTTGATCCATCTGAAAGTTGATAAAACAATGGTTAAGTAAAAATTTAACCGTGAGAAAACAATAAACTATAATACTCACAATATCTTAAGTTGAAGCACCACTTGGGTGTCTATTCTCAATTTGTCGAATGCATGCATGCAACTTCCTTGTAGCTTTCTCAATCACTTGAATACGGCACTGGCTTGATCGCGTCGAACGCATCTCTGAATCCGGACTTTTGCCGTTGTTGTAAGCTTCTGCAACACGAGTCCAAAACTGATCGGATTATTGGTATATACCGATGATTGGATCTTGCGAAATCTCCATGTAAACCCTACAAAGGAGTTTGTCTTCATCTCGAGAGTAATTAGAAGCTCTAGACATTTTTTTAGTAAGGTGAGTAATGTGGTGAAATTACACACACTCATTCTATTCTGAATATAATACACATTCTCTCATTTTATCTCCCAAAATGAATACTAATTGGTCCTCGTCTTCTTCAAGCTCGGATGACGATTTCATTACTAGTTTGGATGAAGAGGAGGAGGCCATAACTCGTGCTATCATCAATAACAATATCTTGATTGCAGAGCTTATCCGTCAACATTCCAGCCAAGTAGACATGAGAGCGAGAGGCTCAGTGCCAGGACGTGCTTTCATCAACCTGTTGAGAATATTGCCCACTTGAAGATAATGATTACTAAATTCGATAATAAGATTACTTTATTAGCATTATATGATTAGTGGGTTGAGTTCTAAACAATTAGAATCAATAACAACTATCTTCCATAGCCTCCGTATCTAACTGAGTCACGTGCTGGGCACCTGAGTTCGGGCGGTGTGCTAAAACATGGTCGATGACTGATATACGCATGGAAAGCTATATCTAAAGTCATATATGTGGAACACATAGGTGAAGGCTGATCACTATGTGGGAGCATTCTACACTTGTGGTAAGTGTACGACCTGGACAGGTCTTGGTGTAGATGTGTCGTTTAAGGACCGTTACGACACACTAACTGAGGCCACTATGATGGTCACAGTGAGACTTGATCTAAATCCTGAAGTGATCATGGACACTGGGTTATGTTACTGAGCTCTTTGACGCATTCGCTAAAAGGTTATTCATGCTAATCACAGCTTATGTCTTGGGAGTTTTCTCAGAGCATGATTCGAGTGGGAAGTGATTTACAGATACGGAATCCAGCCTTCCTGAAAGAAGGTTAATGTTCACTCACCTAAGGGTTGATTCCAGAACCGATAGATTGCTAGCACTTTCGAAGTAAGTAACGTTTGAAAGAATCTTTCGCTGGGGAAGCAACAATGCTTAGGGCCGATATGTATCAAGAGAAGTATAACGGAAAAATTGACTTCTCTTGACACGGGTTGAACCTGGAGGATCTTGATCACGAACTGACTATATCAGTGGACACTCGTCACGATGAGTAAATATAATTTTAGTATAAAGGAGAGTTCAGTCTTGGCTTACAAGGTGGAGTATTTGACCAAGATTAGACGAATCGATGGACAAAAGAGAAAGGACTATTTCGTCTTTTTCATCGGATTTGTTAAGCTCCTATTACTAGGTCCATAGTCCCCGATTCGGCTCTGATAAAGGCGGATAAGAACTTTCGTATAATAATGTTTATCATTATTAATCTCATTTGCTGTAATTGTGATTGACAGCATTAATTCTGGAAAACGGGTATTCGCATAATTAAATAAATATTTATGGTAGAATTGTTTATTTATTGTTTGATCAAGTAAATAAACAATTGTTAATTATTTGTTTATTGTTGGACCAAGTAAATAAATGATTAATTGGGTTTTAAGCAATTGGGCCTTGCACACATGGAAAAATCGAATTGGGAATTTCGGCATAAGGACTTGCGCAAATCCCCTTGGCCGTGTGCCTCCAAATCCGATTTTTTCAATATTGGTATTTACCAATATTTTCTCTTTAGTTGTTTAAATAAAGGAGAGAGAAAAATATAAGATATTGTCCTATATTTTCTCTTTATTTAAAGGAAAGTATTTAGGAGAATAATATATTCTCCTTTATTATCTCACTAAATAAATTATTCTCTATTTAAATAAAAGAATAATATCACATAGATATTGATCTGATGGATTAGAGAAAAAGTAAGATTCACTAGATGAGATCCAATGGCCTAGATTTAATCCACTAGTGTGAACACAATAAAAGGAAATAAAATATTCTGGAAGATTCCATGAATATCTCCTTTTTACTACTATAAATAGAGGTTCATGAGAAGGCAAAAATAAGCAATTATTTGGTGAAAATTTCGTGCTCTCTAGCCTACCTTGGCCGAACACTTCTGCTTCTCTCCCCCTCGGAAATTCGTTTCCATTCTTAGTAAAATAAGAGCGAGATCTCGAAACACCTAGTTTCGTGATCTAGTGAGATAAAGACTGTGCTCACTCATCTTTTTTATTCGTCTCGGAGATTACGTTTCGGAAAACTAAGGTGTCATCCTTGAGTCCTTCATCAAGACGACGCAAGGAGTACGCGATTGGATTGGAGCGTTCTGTAGCTGAACCGAAAATCAATGTAAGTACTCGTTTACTCTTATATCGGTTGCTTGACTTATATGCTCTCGTGAATTAAATTAATTAAACATAACTAGATCTTGTTAATTATAACCATAATTTAATTAGCTTATGATTAGCGTAATTAATTATTTTTCCGCATTAATATGGTTATATGGTGGAATCATCTCAGACGAGTCGCATCGGAGCGATCGTTCGTGTCCGATGCGAGCTCAATCCACCGACAAGTGGTATCAGAGCGATTGTTCGTGTCTGATACCCACTCGATCCACCAACACAACCGTGATCGAGTGAGTGCAGACCGTCGACTATTCAATGATGACTTTTCAGAAACCCCGATGTATGATGAAGCCATGTTCCGTCGGAGATATCGGATGTCTCGCTCATATTCCTCCGCATAAATGATGCTGTTCAAGGTCATGACAACTACTTCAAGCAACGGGTGGATCGCGCCGGCAAACTTGGTCTGTCACCCCTTCAAAAGATAACAGCTGCATTTCGGATGCTGGCATACGGTGTTCCGGCAGATGCCACAGACGAGTACATCAAAATAGGAGAGTCAACAGCGATTGAAAGCATGAAGAAGTTTTGTCGAGCAATCGTTGAGGTATTTTCTGAGCAATATTTAAGATCACCAATAACCAATGATATTGCTAGACTTCTGCATGTTGGTCAACAACGTGGTTTTTCAGGAATGCTAGGAAGTTTAGATTGTATGCACTGGAAATGGAAAAATTGTCCCACTGGATGGGCCGGCCAATACACGGGTCGCAGTGGAAAGCCTACTATTATACTTGAAGCTGTAGCAGATTATGATCTTTGGATATGACATGCTTATTTTGGTATGCCAGGGAGCAATAATGACATCAATGTGCTAGATTCTTCCCATTTATTTTCCAATCTCACTCAAGGTATCGCTCCTCCTGCCCATTATGTCATACAAGGAATAGAGTATAATATGGATTACTATTTGGCTGATAGTGTATATCCAAAATGGTCAACCATCGTGCAAACTATCCGAGAGCCACGTGGCAAAAAAAAAGTATTTTGCAATGAAGCAAGAAGCGTGCAGAAAAGACGTAGAACGTGCATTCGGGGTTCTCCAACAATGATTTGAAATTGTTGCGGGACCGACACGATTTTGGAGAAAAGACGTCCTACAAGATATAATGACTGCATGCATAATTATGCATAACATGATAATTGAAGATGAACGAGATCTTAGTGCTCCAATAGGAGTTGCGAGAGAAACACCACCAGCGAATGTTGAAATGGTGGGGGATGATGGCACAAGATTTGAGCAATTCGTTAATCGTTATAGACAAATAAGAGATAAAGATGCACACATCGCACTTCGGAATGCATTGATTGAGCACTTGTGGGAAGAGTATTCTAATTCCGAGTCATAATTGTTTGTGTTAAAGTTACTTTTATTTGTTGTGTTGTAGTTTGTTTTACTTTATTTTAATTGAGTTGTGTTGTGATTTTTTATTTATTTTAATTGTATTGTGTTGTATTTTTTTTTTTGTATTGTGATTTTTATTAAATAAAATTTTATTTTATTTAATGTGTATTTATATTTATAATTATAATTAATTTATAGAGTAATATTTTACTCATTATCATAATTCTTCTAAGTTATCTAATTAGTAATAATAATAAAAAATATAGGGGTATAAGTATAAATAAAAAATAAAGGGGGAAAAAATAGAGTGAAAAATAGAATGGAAAATAGAGTTCGGTTGGAGAGAAATCACTGTTTGCTGAAAAATAGAGTGAGAAATAGAGTGATCGGTTAGAGATGACCTAAAGCACGCTTGTCATCGCACGCAAATCCTTCATCCTCACCACCACTCATTCGCCACTGCCCATAGGTTAGAAATTAAATGATTGTTGGATTGACAATATTGGATTCTTTGTGGGTTTCATGTTTTCAAGTTTTTTGTCGTAATTGTTTATGATAGATATGTTCCTTGTGTTTTTTACGAAACTCATTCGTGTTGTGTTCAGTTTGATGCTATGACATGTGGGCTCCTGCACTGATAAGTAGGAGCATAAACTGAAACAAATATAGTTATTAAATCGTTAGAACCATATTAAAAAAAATCTTCTACTGAACCAACTAATTTTGGGTCAGAGTGACATTTCACCCCGAATCACAACTCATCTGATTCTTCAACATGAGTCAATTCAAACCTCCACTTAATTTCACATAAGCTTCATCTTGCTCATGAATAGATCACTCAGGTTTGTGTCCATTCTTCAAACTCTGATTTAAATATTGTTCGTGGAGATCTAATCAAGAATAGACCAAGATCCATATTGCAAAAAATCATGATGTGACCTTGGGTCAAGGCTTTGGTTTGTCCAGCGATTATGGAGAGATTTGTCATAGTTCTTACGAGTAGTGCTAGTACTCGGCCTAGATAACAGCAATATGGTGCATCATATAGAGATGATGGTGAATGTGGTGATGCATATGAATACAAGAATAAATGTGGTGCAATGTTTTCGACGTGACACAGACTCTAACGCTACATAAGTTTGCATAGTCATATTGACGTCTCCATTGTTAGCGCAGACTGAGTTAAAATGCAAATCATCAAGTCCAAGATCCACATTATATTTGTAGACAGCTTCTTCAACGAGACTAGAGTTTAGGACATGGACATGACTGCAAATTACTCTCTTGTCCTTTCTTTGGCAGGAACGGGACGATCAATGGTTACATTCTTCTCATTGCGAGTGACACAATAGATAATTCTAACCATACTTAATGTAGTAATAAACTTTGTCATCATGGCAAATTGGACTTGGAGAACATTGCACATCACCATTCTATACGGAACCTCTATTTTGAGATTAAAAAAGAAGAAGTAATCCACATTGAATATATTGTATATATAGCTTATCCAATGGCTTGCAAAACTTTATGTTCATCAAAATATTCATAACATGAGTACTGCTACATCTAAACGTGGCCAAGTCATCATGTTTGAGACCCCAATTGGCTATGCAGTCCCAAGACCTCTACAAGCAGTCTTCTTCCGCAGATGTCGCACACTACTGCACCAAATTTTAGCGTTTCACAATTTTCCATGTGTGCGTAGAATTTTTCATAAATCTATAATAAAAAGTTTAAATTTATGCTATTTCATTACATTATAGTACGAAATATGTTTTAAACCTTGAAATAACAAAAATAACACACTTATCCATTACAATTTAGAGTTTCACGTCCCAATTTAATCGAGTGACTTAAAAGCACTGATGCGAGCGATGAGATGGCCATGGGATAACGACAAAAAATCTATGGATATGAAGAAATATGATGAGAGAGAGGGAAGATTGTGAATTATACCTTTTTTTTTTTTTATCATAGGACTGAACTTTATAGGGCAAAACCAATATTTATCTGCAATAATTGCAAAAGTTATAGAAGATGGAACATCATAAATCAAAGTAACATAATTAAAAAATTTCAAGGTAAATTTAGCAAGTACACTAGCTGGAACTTGGTATTTCAAGGACAAAAAAGAGATGGTGAAAGATTGAAACTCCATGGTGAGGTGGCGAATATCGTCAATGATGAGTCCCAACTCTGTGATGGGAGTTGTGGGGGCTGAGATGAGCTCAGGGACTTAGAGACAGTCACATTAAAGTTACATAGTGAAGATTTCGCCCATGCACGAGTGCAGACCCTCAAGAATGACTATTGCTTCAGCTATATCCGGCGCAAATAGAGTAGGAACCGAAATAAACTAAAACAAAACATGTTGTAGTACAGAGAAGAATGCCAAACCCGTTGTGACCATCTGAGTCGTTGATCGTTGCACTGATGATGACTATGGTGACGTTGGTGTTGCGAAGGGAAAATGTGTGGGTTGACAGGTTGGCGGTCGGTGCTGCTTGTTGGAGGCTAGATTGGATGCAATGCGTCGATGAGGCGGTGAGCTCATTTGAGGAGGTACTGAGGGTTGAGGCACGTTTGGCCGTTGTGAACTTGGTCGCGATAGGTCCAACACGACCAATCAAGAGTGAAGAATAGACGGGGTAGATGCGGGTTGAAGAGCGTGTGTCACATGCATTAGGATTCCAATATGGTTGTTGGTGTTTTGCCAAAGTGCATAGGCATCGACACATGTCCAAATGGTGTGAGCATCGTTTTCTGAGGTTGATCTGCTAAATAAACAAGTCGGATCAGCAATAACATTTCTTTGGATAAGGGAAGTACCAATGGAGAGCCAACTACTATTGAATTTCCATAGAAATATATTGATTTTGAGGGCGAGGTCAAGTTTCCAAATAGTGTTCCACCATGACTTTGATGAGTTTGAGTTAGAGGGGGTGGTGGGTTGATTAAGAAAAAAATGCAATTAAGTCTTTAAAAGGAATAGATGCTAGTATATGAAAAATAAATATAAAAAATAATAGGTGTTGTGCTTGTGTTTAAATATTGTTTTCGGATTAAATTACACATGTATTTCAAATTTATTAAATTTAACTTCATTTATTGAAGGGAAAATAACACATTTATACCCTGTGTTTTAGTGAAATGTCGAGTTTAACCATCGGTTTAAAAATGTCGATTTCATACCTTCTGTTTAACTAAAATGACGAAATTATACATTTTGTTTAACTAAAATGACGAAATTATACCCTGAAATGAATAATAGCGTCACAAATCTCTCTTTCATTGATATTAACTCTTATATAAGAAAAATTAAATCAAATCTAAATCAATACTCTAACTTCCAAATTCTAAATTTTGAAATAAAAATAGCCTTAAATTGAAATTAAATAATAAAACTCATACCTCCTAAGAAATGACTTCATTCCGTGTTCGAATTGTAACTCTAAATCCTGGATTCTCTATTCGAATATGCGATTTTGATGACTATCAACTATCGATGTTTACCCCTTTGTCTCTTTCTGTGTTCTTCACGATCAAGAGACTTGTTTATTTTTTAGTTTTTAAATAAATTACATATATTGCGCGAATGAATAAAGATAATTGGTGTTTATATATAAATATTATAGTCAACGTCAATGAAAAGTCAATAAAAAGAATATTCGTGATACTGTTGTCTATTTCAGGGTATAATTTCGTCATTTTAGTTAAACAGATGGTATAATTTCGTCATTTTAGTTAAACAGAGGGTATGAACTCGACATTTTTGAAAACCGAGGGTTAAACTCGACATTTCACTAAAACACAGTGTATAAATGTGTTATTTTCCCTTCAATAAATGAAGTTAAATTTAATAAATTTGAAATACATGTGTAATTTAATCCGAAAACAATATTTAAACACAAGCACAACACCTATTATTTTTTATATTTATTTTTCATATACTAGCATCTATTCCTTTTAAAGACTTAATTGCATTTTTTTCTTTAAAAGGAATAGATGCTAGTATATGAAAAATAAATATAAAAAATAATAGGTGTTGTGCTTGTGTTTAAATATTGTTTTCGGATTAAATTACACATGTATTTCAAATTTATTAAATTTAACTTCCTTTATTGAATTCATCTACCATAGAAACGAATTTTCCCTTTTAGGTATTGATATATTTCTAACATAAAAATAGTAAACATTTCTCCATATAAAAAGTATAAATTCTACAAAAAGTCATTTTTTTTTTCAAAATATTGCCCCTTTTTATTTTTCCTGCCAAAGAAACAGAACAGTAAGAATAAAGTTCACCGTCGATGATGTTATGTAATTATAAACAATAATAACAAAACCATCAAGGAATTCGAAAATGGAAGACGCAGAGACGCTGGTTGAAGAGCTCCAAAAAGTTGGCGTTGAGATTGAAGAAATAGCAGGCGAGTATTCAATCTATAGATATTCTTATAATTACAATGATTATCGGCGTCCTCATCTGAAATCCAAAAATCTGTTTGCCTAGAACTTCTTTGGCGTTATGATGTCTGAAAAAGAGACACCAAGTATTGATACTAACGCAAACTCTTTGAAAATCTGGCAACGAGAAGGTTGCAGTTTGATTTTTTGTTTTGTTGTTTGTTTTTCTTAGTTCTGCTTGAACATGTTCAATATAATCAATTAGGTATTAATTTCCGTAATGTGTTTTACTGTGGTAGCTAAGAAATCTAAAGCTACTAGCTTTATTCATGTATGAGTACTGGTGGGGGAAATTAAAACTTTTGGGGAAATTCGAGGAGAGGAAATTCTTTATTTTTTTTGTTGGGTGAGTCATTCTCATTTACGGTAAGTGTGATTCAATTCCTTGCGCAGACGAAATAAAGGTTCTGTCGGATATACAAGAGGGTTTGTACCAGAGACAATCTGAACTGAAGGCTCTGCTGAAAATATTGAAAGGGTCAGAGAATGATGCTAAAAACAATGCTTCTTTGTGGTCCGTGGAAAATTGGTCCGGGGCTTTTGAGTGGGATTCCAAGGCCAATGATGCCCGGCTCGATATATTTGGCTTATCCACGTATCGTGCGAATCAGCGTGAGGTAACAATACTCGTACATCGAAATTACCTCTTGAATTGGATTCTTAATTGAAGATTTGCACCCCCAAAACAAAAAACAATTTCGGGTCTTTTTTTAGATTATCAATGCAGTGATGAGTGGAAGAGATGTGATGGTGATAATGGCCGCCGGTGGTGGGAAGAGTCTAT
The DNA here is from genome assembly GCF_054948205.1 of Urtica dioica subsp. dioica. Lineage (NCBI taxonomy): Eukaryota > Viridiplantae > Streptophyta > Magnoliopsida > Rosales > Urticaceae > Urtica > Urtica dioica. The sequence goes on along the minus strand of NC_142757.1, from coordinate 49,756,326 downwards.
GCTACCAACTTCCCGCTCTACTCCGCAGTGGAGTTACACTCGTTGTCAGTCCTTTGCTCTCATTGATCCAAGATCAGGTGTGATTTTTTGAGGTTTTTTTTTTTAATGCTTTTTTATATTTATATATATATATATATATATATATTTTTATTTTTGTTGAGGGTATACTTAGTGTTTTTCAGGTAATGGGTTTGGCGGCATTAGGCATTTCGGCGAGCATGTTGGCATCAACAACCAGTAAGGAAGATGAGACACGCGTTTACAAGGCTCTTGAGAAAGGAGAAGAGGATTTGAGAATTCTGTATGTGACGCCCGAGAAGATTTCAAAGAGCAAGAGGTTTATGTCAAAGCTTGAGAAGTGCCATCAAGCTGGGCGTCTTTCTCTCATCTCAATCGATGTAAGTGTTAACGTTCTGTGTGCTTTGACCATTTTTTGCTTGATCCTATGCACCAAATGTTTGACCAAACGGAACTTAGGACTGAATCACGTAATGAACTTGGCTTCGTTTTTGTTTTTGTTTTTGTTTTTTGGTCCACCCAAGATTTTTATGCATAAATTTATCGACCCTGATTGTCTTCAAAATCATATGGTTTCATTGATAGGAGGCACATTGCTGCAGCCAATGGGGTCACGATTTCCGACCAGACTACAAAAACCTTTCTATCCTCAAGACACAGTTTCCCAAAGTTCCTCTGATAGCCCTTACCGTATGTTTTTCGATTACCTTTTGATTATTTTCTTTTGATTATACGTAGTTATTATGCTTTTATTGTCAGATTGTTTGGTTGAGTTCATAATTTTTTGCTTTATATGTTTCAGGCAACCGCGACGCAGAAAGTTCAATCTGATCTGACAGAAATGCTCCGAATTCCAAAATGTGTCAAATTTGTCAGCACAGTCAATATAGGCCGAATCTTTTCTATATGGTATGCTTTAATTTTTTTTTTTTTTTTTAATTAAGTACAGTGCTTGAGTTCTTGTGGTCGAAAAAACTTGCAGGTACGTGAGAAGTCTTCTGTTGGCAAGATCGCCATTGACGAAATCGCGAAATTTATTCAAGAATATTATCCGAATAGCGAGTCTGGGATTGTTTATTGCTTGTCCAGAAAGGAATGTGAACAGGTCTGTGATTTTGTTCATGACTGTGTTTATCAGAATATCAGATATGTATTAACTTCATAAAACGGTGATAAACAAAAATCTACAGGTTGCACATGAGTTGCGTGAAAGAGGAATTAAGGCAGATTATTATCACGCAGATATGGATTCAAAAGCTCGTGAGAAAGTTCACACATCGTAATGTTCTCGTGGCTTTGCAAATTTTCTCTCCCCAAACAGTTCCTTATTTAATTTTCCCAGTAATTTGATCGCTGATTTTGGGTGTATATTATTTTACAACATAGGTGGAGCAAAAACAAATTGCAAGTCATTGTTGGCACTGTACGTGTAGAATAAATCTACTTTATTTCCTCTATTTTCTCTTTCCATTCTTCTAATAATTTACCTCGATATGTTTGGTTAATATCCCAATTGTATTTTCCAGGTAGCGTTCGGTATGGGAATCAACAAACCAGATGGTTAGTAAGTCGAAAGTACCCGGTTTTCTTTTTATTTATCTTTTTATTTTATGTATTGGACTTCCCATAATTTAGTACTTATTTTCTTTTCCACACATCTCTCCATTTTTCTCATATAATGTAGTCAGGTTTGTGGTTCATCACAGCTTGAGTAAATCCATGGAAACATACTATCAGGTTTTTACTCTTAATTTTCTAGAGCATATTGAGTTCGTTAGTACAATATTTTGTTTCGTCTTTGTGACCGACTTTGTTTCAGGAAAGTGGCCGAGCTGGACGAGACGGACTCCCTTCTCAATGCATACTTTTTTTTAGGCCTGGCGACGTTCCTCGGCAGGTAAAGTCAACTACTAATATATATATATATAAATATATATATATTTGCATAATACATACATATGTTTATTTATTTTATTTTGTAACTGATATATACGAGCAAAGTTCTTTTCTTAACAGAGTTCGATGGTCTTCTACGAAGCATCAGGGCTGAAGAATCTCTATGACATAGTACGATACGCAATGGTAAGTAATACCATATAGCGGAAACTAATCACATTGACTAAAACTAACTACCACAATTTTTCAAAGGTTTTACTTGCAGTTATTATGAAAAAAAAAAAAAAAATTGGGTTACCCTTTTCTTTTTCTATTCGATTGCAATTTCATCATTTAAGGACTTGATTGATGCTGTAGCCACTCATTGAACCTTTATATACAAGGATACACTTTAGTCTTGTCCGATATATCTAATGTTTTTTTTTGGCGCCTCGTTTTTTTATGAGATTTCGGTCCTATGATGTATATTTCACATAAATGTCTTCCGTTTCTACTATCAGAAGTAACTCAGCGTTGACTCTCGTGTGTAATTTCAGTCCAGAAAACGATGCCGTCGAAGTTCTATATTTCGACATTTTTCCGAGCTACCCCAGGATTGCAACGGTAATTTTTTGCAGCTGAGTGGCGTGTCAAGCAAGGTTTTATATTTTCATATCTAGATAAGCTGAGAGTACTAAAATGCAATTAATGCTGTCTCAGGGATGTGTGACAACTGTGCATCCCCAAGTGATGATGTACAGGAATTGGATGTCTCGGGTACGGTTCTATCCCAATTTATTTATTTGTATTTAATCTTTTTTCTTTTTTTTTTTTTTTTTTTTTTTTTACAAAATTTTATTACAATGTGAAGTGTTTATTTTGTACTCTAGACTCTTGAACGAGTCTTTCATGTATAGTTATGTGTGTCAAGTAGTTTTTTTTTTATATGTTTTATGATGGTATTGGGTATGCAGATTTTGCAAAGATTATGGTTTCTTTGGTGCAAGAAACACAAAAAATGGAACAGCGATTGACAATGTTACAGCTAATTGAAAAAATGAAAACCAAGCGCAATGACAAAGGTCGGTTTATTTAAATATATCTTGTATGAATAATGACTTTGAGAAACATGAAACAGATATGCGGGTTCTGAAGCCTTTTTTCTTTCCTTTTTATCTTTGCTGTATTTGAATTTTAATTCCTCAGGTCAAGTCTTAAAGAGAGAAGAAATGGAACAACTCGTCATACAGCTAACCTTGGATCGCATTTTGGTATCAATTTTTCACCTTGTATCTTGAGTTACCAAGTTACTTGTAGCACACATATCTTCCTCGTATCTTAAGATAAGTAACTTTGATTGCTTATCTTGTTTTGAATTCTCGTTCATTCTTTGTTTCGCGTTGGATCAGGATATTCTAAACAGTTTTTTGTTGTCATTCTATTTGGGCTTATTTTACAATATTTAACCAACAATGATTCCCAGTTATTTCTCCTAATATAAAATCCGTCTTGTTTCTGTTTTCTATAGAAATAAGTTTTTTCATTCTTCGATCTGCTGTGTGTTATAGTTATCATATTTGGTATGTAAAAACAAATATTTCATGATTTTTATCTTAATTATGAATTGTCTTTTTGTCACATTGACACAAGACCTTAATCACTTTTGATGTAGAAAGAGGAATTTCAGCATACAGCTTATACCACTAACTCTTACGTAATAACTGGAGCGCTGGCTAGTCAATTGTTGCAAGGTAAATAATGTTTCTATTTCACCCAAGAAGACATCGGTTTTCGCGTTAGCATCTCCAATTATTATTCATCAGAATACATGGTCTATATTCAAATCCACCAATCCTCTAAATTGAACTTTTTGTTTTGTAGGGAAGAAAAGTGTCACACTCGAGGTATGTGGCAGAGAAGTGCTCAAAAAAGCATCTCGCACGAAAGAAATGAAACGCGAATTATCGGGTTTGGAAAAAAAGCTTGACAAGTTGCGTAACGAACTCTCATCTATCCATGGAGGCATATTTCCTCATTCTATTTTGTCTACTCAACAAATCAGCGCTTTGAATACCCAGAAACCGAGTTCTGTGGCAGAGGCAAGTTTTTTTAGTTGAATGTATGGTTTAATGGTTGATATCTACAATTGCATATTTGATCTTTAAAACTTGGTTCTATAATGCAGTTGGAGAAAATAATTGGCAAAGTGAAGAGCGATAAGTACGGCGTTAGAATTCTGGAGGAGATAAGCGAGTACTGTGATTTCGGGACATCAGAAGAAGAAGAAGAAGAAGAAGAAGAAGAAGAACCGAGCGAAGAGAGAACCAAAAAGAGGCCGAGAAACCACAAGACTATGGTTGTGATAGAGAGTAGTGATGAAAATGAGTAGCAAAGAAAAAAAAATGTCAGTTGGATGAGTAATATCAATGCTAATTTAAATTCATATTACTGCTGGTAGTCTTCATAAATTAGAAAATAAAACACTATGGTAAAAATAACTTAGCCAAATACAAATTCCATGTAAATACTAAAAAAAAAATACAAGTTCCATGTTCTCTGACGTTGATGCTAGTTCTGTTTAAATTTAATTGGGTTTTGTCACAGCTATAGATTTCAATTGTTTAAATGGTTTTAAATTAAAATTTTGCTTTGGTTTGTACTTTTTAGTATATTTTGTTCCCACAAAATATAATAAAAATTGTTCTTACTAATACTTTTTTTTTTCTTTTATCATAATAACAACAGCTTTATCCTGGAATTCAGATTACTCTACCATCTAAACCTAGAAATAAAGTTGAAAATTCGTTATTTGAGGTCATTTCTCCTATATACATATGTTAAGATTAGGATAGAATTGTAATAGGTTATAACACTATTTAGTTTCATACGGGTAATAACCAATAAAAACATTGTCACAATGGGCTCTTACCTTTCCTTTTTATTACCCACGATTTACATGTTACTACTTTCATCAAGCTATAACGTGTTAATTCAATTTAGTCTCTCTCTCTCTCTCTCTCACACACACACACAAAATTTAGGCCGTACTCACCAGTCCACTTAAGCGATCCCATTTGTTCAACATAATTATCCTACTTCAAGTGGTTGTATTTTAACGAAACCTCTTTCCCTTAAAACCACCCTTCTTAAATGAAAATTAAAAGTTACAATTTTTATTTTTATTTTATATTTTTATTTTATTTTATATTTTATTATAGTACGCTTGCAAGCAGAAAAGAACAAGGAGGGCACAAGCCTCTAAAGTGGTCCATACGTTAATGGAATCTTTCTCGTGAAAACATGATGTTATTCCCGCTAGTCTTGTCCTTCTAGCTAATAATATAATGAGTTTTAGCTATATGAATGTCATGAGCTATCCTATGCTATTTTATATCTTTATCCACTTAAATCCCATTGGACATCCACTTGTAAAAAAAAAAGTAGGTGAAAACATTTCAAACGTGTCTAAAGTAAACTACTAATTATTAGAATATCACTACAAGAAAACTTGGCCTAATTTTGCCCTAATCACAAATTCCTATATAAACTCCCTTATAAGCACACTTCAAACATCACACAATTTGATATATATTGAGAGGGTTTTTTTTTTTTTTTTTAATATAAATGTGTTTTTTTGTTTTTAAGGATCGGATATTATAAGTGTTACAATATTTTCTCATGTTCATGTTTGTGTTAGCGAGTCTTAATATGCCATGTCTTCTAATTTTAAACTGGTCATTATCATTTTGGGTATTACCGATATTAGCAATATACTTTGCAAGTTTGTATAAACCATTGAATAAATTGCTCGTGCGTGAACTAGTATTAAGGGTCTTGGAGACAAATGCCCTGTTTATGTTTTATATATATCAAATTAATTGACTTAATTTGATGTATGTTTTTCTTTGTATAATTTTTTTCACGTTTAATTTTTTATTCCCACGTTCAATTGTTCAGATATATAAGACTATATTTGTAAAAATATTTTTGAAGTGATAAATTGTGTATATAAATTGACAACGTGACTTTTACTATTTTACTGAAAAATTGATTTTTTTTTATCTATCTTATTAACGAATTAGCTTCAAATATTTATTTTTATATAACAAATATTTGTTGCAACTAGTCAATCTCTTACATTATTTTAAAGATTTAGTCAAAATTTCATTTTATTAGAGAAATACTTCATCAACCTGAAATTAATTTAATTAACTAGAATTATTTTTTTAATAAAATAAATTTTAGATTATGTTTTTTTTAAAAGCAGAGTAGATTATTGGATTATCGACTTAATCACTTTAAAATAAATTATGCGTAAAAAAGGGTCCTAGCTCAACATTAAGTAACTTTACTACCTAGGGTAAAAGTGAACTGACTTGACTTCCTTTTTGTCATCACTCATCCCGTACCCTTTAATTATCGTTTGTTCTCTTATGTGTAAATGACTAAATGCCAATAAATTGTATACATTTAAGTATGGACTTATATACGGTGCTTTAGTGCCCTATTTAATTATATGGTGCGTGAATCGCAAACCTTGGCGGACGATATTTGGTTTTTGAAGTGTACATCATCACTCTTTTTTTTTAGTAAGATGCGAATATTCTTAATTAAGCTATACTATAGGCTCCATAGACATATATCACTTTCTTTTATATCAGTAAGGTATTTCTTATATACTTCTTAATAGATATTTTAGTTCTTTTGGGTGTTAATTACCATAAAAATATGGAATTACCGTAAGCTAAACAAAATTAAATAAATAAAAAATCTTTTGGAGATTCGTAAAATAAAATAATAATAATAATAATATTAATAATAAAATAAGAAATGAAGGCCATGTTTGTTAAGCAACTCAAAAACTGTTTTTTAGTTTTTGAGTTGAAAAAATTGAAAACAAAAATTGAAAACATGTTTGGTAAAGTGTTTTTGGAAAAAATTTTCAAAAAATTTTGAAGTTGTTTTGGAAAAAAGTAAAGAAAACTGAAAACAAATAAAATGTGTTTTTGAAAAAAAATTTCTTCTCTTCTCTCCTCTTTCTCCTCATCTTCTCTTTTCATTCTTTCAAAAACAAAAATGAAAACTATACCAAACACTTTTTTCAGTTTTTTCACTTTCTCAAAAACAAAAATGAAAACTGTACCAAACAACTTTTTGAAAACAACTACAAAACAGTTTTTCAATACAACTACAAAAATTAGAAAACAGAAAACAAAAAACTTTTTGAGTTAACTAACAAACACAACCGAAAAAGTTTTCTTTCTGTTTTTATTTTTCACCACTTAATTGTTATCCGTTCCGCAACGGCTGTCCACAGAGTAATAAGAAGGTGAAAAATAAATTACACCACATGACTCAACTCAACTCAACAAAACAAATTAAAAATAATAAGCTTTTTGTTTTCTTTTTTATTTTTATCATCAGACTCTTATTCCACATCGTAAATGTTATCACTTTACACTTACGCCACAAAGGACGTCCACGTGTAACAAGTAGGTGAAATAAATTAAAACAACGTGACTCAACTCAACAACCATGTTATACAATAACGAAATATCTCCAATGCCCAAAAAAATCCCACAAATTTCTTCTATAAATACTCGCAATTCATCACATCACAATATCAAACACCATCACAATATTATCTTCATAAGCTCTTTCTTCATAATCAAATTGAGAAAATGGCAAGCTCTTCTTCTTTGGTTCTTAAGCTTGCTTGCATTGTCATCATGGGCCTCGTGCTGGCGAATGAGCCTCCGCGGGCCCACGCGATGAGCTGCGGGCGGTTTTTGGACAAGTTCTCGAAATGCAATCAATACGCGAGAGGCGGGGCCCTGGAGCCAGCGTGCTGCCAAGGGCTCCGCGACATTAAAAGAGAAGACACGACGAAGGCGGCCCGCCAGCAGTCTTGCAACTGCATGGTCGGAATTCTAAACAACGTCCCGGGTCTCATCCCATCCCGTGCACTCGAAATTCCCACTCTTTGCAGAGAGCCCATGCCGTACCCGATCAGCACCACCGCCAATTGCAACAAGTAATTTTTTTTAATAATACAAAATAAGTAGTTTTGAGGCGCTATTTCACTCCCAAACTTTGTTTATGGACCTAAATTGTCATGCACATAATAGTTTCAGGTTTATATTTATTTATTTATGATAAAGGATCGTTTATTAATATGATTTATTAATTAATTTTAGTTTAATGAATAAAAATATCGAAAACTAAACAATTTACTAGATTGTACGACTAATTTTAACATAAATTGATACAAAAAATAAGTGATTTTCTTTCTTCTTTAAAGATTTTTCTTAATTTCCTTCAATTGTCTTGCAGGGTGACTCTTTGGTCGATCATTGATCAACTTTATATGATGGCTTGATGTATGTTTTGAGGAACGGAGATAACAAGTACTATAAGTTTATGACTAAATAAATATCCGTCAACTTTATATGTATGTGTCCACGTGTATGTACGAGTACTTACATGAATCTCTACGTCCGTATATTCAGCAAGAGTTCACTATTCATTTCGGTGGATTATGTGAGTGGCTTTGGAAGTACTATAGTATTTGCAGTGTACTTTGCGATTATCCTTCAATAAATGACTCGCGTTCAAATTGTGACAAAAGCTGTATTTTCAAATCGATCTATTACATAATTATAATAGATATTACAAACGGGGCAGGCCCAATACTTACGAAAGTTTAGGCAAAATATAATTATCAAGCCTAATATTTTTTTAAATATGGCAGAAAAAATTATATAAAAAAAAACATAGAGAAAAGCCATTAAAGTAAATCATACTTATTACATTGGATCTTTTTTATCCAATAAAATGAGTCATCTTCAAAATTGTGAGGCCTTAAGCAATTGCACCACTTCTTTTAAGATCAGACCGGGCTTGATTACAGTCGTTGCACAAATTATTTAGAAATAAAATTGAAAATTTTAAGTTTTGCATGATTTTGATAAAGTAACATAATTTAATAGTACATGTGCCAAAATCATTATATATTTTTGTTCGAATTATATTTTCAATTCTCTATAAGTAAAAAATTATCTTCGTACAGTTTACATATAGTATAATAAAGGAATATATTTTCTTTAAATCGGGGCCACAACATACGAAAGTATACCAGAAGTAACCAAAGATAGAAGAAGTAAATTAACGACACTTACAACAAATATCACGCACACATTTTTTTTATGACATTTATCATTTAATGTTGCGGTTACTTTTATCTACAATGACATTTTGCTACACTACTACAAAATCACATTTTTGGTGCGGAAGGGTATTATGAACGACATGTCGCACTTAAATGTCGCACTTAAGCTCATATTCGGTGCGAAATATCACACCGGATACTCATCCGAGTGATTAAAAATTTCGCTAACGTTAGTGGTATTCGGTGCGACATTCGTCGCACCGAATACCTTTAGGTGCGACAAATGTCGCACCTAATGGATTTTAAATTTAAAGTTGTCAAGCGAATCCCTCCGAAATTTTTTGGATCTGGGATTTCATATTGGGTGCGACACAATATGATTATTAGGTGCGACAGCGTCGCACCCAATAGTCTTAGGGGTTATTAAACCCAAGCCCTCTTCTTCTTCTTCGTCCGAGCTCTCACTCATTCACTTGAAAACTTGCGCATCCCCCCGTCTCTCTCTGCAACTCCAGCGAGCTTGACCTCGACCCAACCCCCCACGCCGCCGTCCTCCTCTCTCGATGTGTCTCTCTTTCTCTCTCAATCTGACTCTCTCTCTCCGACCAAACGCCATCGGCGTCGCCGTCAACCCCCACCCCACCATAGCTCTCCGGCGCTCCCCTTCAGCCACTCTCCGGCGACCAACCCCCTCCGGTACGCCCCTCTATCTCCCTCTCACCCTCTCTCAATCTCACTCTGTCTGTCTCTCTCTCTCTCTCTCAGACCAGCCCCCCGCCCCCTCGCCCCGCCAGCCGTGACCAGCCCCCCGCCCCGCCACCTGGACCAGCCTCCTCCCTGCCCCCCGCCGCCTGGACTAGACCCGCTCCCCGCCCCTCGCCCCGTCGGCCATGACCAGCCCCTTTACTGCCCGTCGCCCCACCGACCGTGACCAGCGCGTCCTCGCTGCCCCCCGCCCCACCAGCGACCAGCCCTCTCCACCCCTCGCCCCCACCAGCCATTAGCCCTTCTGCAAGCCTCTCGCTCCGACGACTCGCGCCCCTACAAGGTTCGTTAAGTTTATGTGAAGTTGAATTGAAATGTTTAATTTAGTTTGGTTTTAAATTATCGTAATTATTTGAATTGAAATTGAAATTGAAATGTTTATGAAATTGATACTTAGTAGTTGAGTTAGTTTAAGTTGAATTGAAATGTTTAATTTAGTTTAGTTTTAGATTATCGTAATTATTTGAATTGAAATGTTTATGTGATTGTTACTTAGTAGTTTAGTTAGTTAAGTTGAATTGAAATGTAAAATTTAGTTTAGTTTTAGATTATCGTAATTATTTGAATTGAAATGTTTATGTGATTTAATTAGTTAAGTTAATTTACTATTTTTCGTCTGCTAATTAGTTTAATGGATATATGTTGACTTAAATTGTTTGTTTAATTTTATTGCAATTTGTTGAAAATTTGATTAATTAATTAATTAGTAACATGTTTAGATAGATTAATTAGTAATATATATGAATATGATAGTCTTGGTTGGTTATATATGTGGTTTTTTTTTTTTAATTGCAAATTTTGGTTAGTCAATATTATAAGGGAAACTCTGTCGAATTTCTTGTAGAATAAAATGTATTTGTCAAAAAATTAACCCTTTCGATAATATATTTTAACGAATTAACTAATTTGTCGAGATTGGTTAACTTATTAATGAAATCAGTAGTGAATTTGTATTAACGATTCACTCTCAATTTCATAACAATTCACTCTAAATTTCAAATATTAACGATTCACTCTTAATTTTACCTCTCAATTTCCTAATAATTCACTCTTACAAAATGAATTATAACGATTCATATTTATCTCTCAATTTCCCATCTCATTTAGCAGAAATGTCAAATCCAAATAGAGATTGGATTACCGAGAACAATCGGTTGAGTTTAAAATATAAAACACGCGTGTTAACGAGTCCGCCTTGCAAGCGAACTCCCGAACGAAAACGGTCATTATCGTTGTCCTTGTAAGTCTTGCAATAACGTGAGATGGCTGGACATCGAGGTCGTAAAGAATCACATTTTGAACAAGGGGTTTACCCCGGGATACACCGAATGGTATTATCACGGCAAATGTCATGTGCTTACCCAAGTAGAAGATGCCAGCGAGACTAACCATAGAGGAGTCGGTGGATTTCATGATGCTCTCTATGATATAATGGATCACGAGGACTTCGATGATTTTACGGATCCGACTCCGAGTGAAGTGCGTGCAGAGGAGCAAATTGAAGACTTATTCGTCGAGTTAGAAGCAAAATGGTACCCTGGATGCAAAGAATTTTCGTCTTTGTCGTTCTTGGTTTCGTTGATGCACATCAAAGTCACGAACCATTGGACGAACAAGTCGCTTACAGAATTGTCGCAGCTCTTGAGGAAGTCTCATCCAATTGGTAACCGAATTCTGAAAAAACACTACGAGGCAAATGCGAAGCTGAAGCGTTTTGGCATGGGATACGATATGATCGACGCGCGCATCAACGATTGTGTATTATTTCGAAAAGATCTCGAGAAAGCTGAAATGTACCCAATTTACAATGAGAGCAGATGGAAGCCAACCGGAAAGAATGTATCACAAAAGATATTACGATACTTTCCTGTGAAAGATCGACTGAAGCGATTGTACGCTTCTCGACACATGTCGCTTGAGATGCAGTGGCACGAATGAGATCGCGTCAAAGAAGATGGCGTTTTGCGACATCCTGTGGATGGTTCGACGTCGAAGAATCTAGACGATTGATACCCAGATTTTGTTGCAGAGCCTCGTAACGTACGTCTGAGAATAGCTTCTGATGGGTTCAACCCGTTTGGGGAAATGAGTCTAGCGTACAGTATGTGGCCCGTGGTACTAACTGCGTACAACTTGCCACATTGGTTGTGCATGAAAAAAAGTACTTGATGTTGACGTTTCTGATACCTGGACCGAGCTCACCTGGAAAAGACATGGACGTGTTCTTACAACCACTAGTTGAAGAGCTGAAAGAATTGTGGGATACTGGGTTCCAAGTGCGAGATGGGACGAACGATGAAGTGTTTCGGTTGCGTCATCGCCCAGATGATAGATATTTTGTGGCAAGCAGAGAAGCAAAACACCGTGATCTCCCAAGAAGATGCAGAGATGTACGCGATGCGCGACATTTTGGGAGTACGCAGAGACTGGGAAGTCGGTTTATGGCATTCGATCCCAAGGTCATCGCTGGGTGTTGCCGAAGCACTAGATAGAGGCTCGTCAAGTTTGTCATCTCAGACCGATCCATTGGTTGCCGAGATGTGAGTTCAGATGGATGCCCAACAAGCCGAGCTGCAGGAGATGCGGCAACATATCGCCTTCCTTACCCAGATGCAAAACCAGCCTCCCACGACTCCCCAACCTCCGCCTGCACCGCAACCAGGTGGCACTGATCAGCAGACGTCAGGTTCCACGCCGGGTCCTACGCCTAGTTCTATGGATTTCTTGCGAGACCGTCCTTACGGAAGCAGCGGAACGAGCGGCAGCGCGTCAGGCAGCGGTGGACGAGAACGCGGAAGCGGTTCCCGAAGTTCTGGAAAGTTATTCGGTAGAAGGAATTCTACTATCGATAAGTTGTATAGGAAAAAAAATTAGGAATTATTTTTTTTCGTTTTCGTTAGAATGGATTTGTATTTTTAACTAAGAATTCTATTTTCAGAATATTATTTCTAATTTAGAATTTTGTTAATTAATTTTTATTTAATTATAGATGAATTTTGATTTAATTTTCTAATTTCTAATTTCGTAAAAAAAAATTTTAATTCAAATAACATATTCGGTGCGACATGTCGCACTGAATATAATGGCGGGAAGAGTATTAGGTGCGACAATGTCGCACCCGATATGAATTTACCCGCCAATTTCTATAAATTTGGCAGGAAAATAGCTTGGGCATTAGGTGCGACATGTCGCACCTCAAAGTGTCGCACCTAAAGATATTCATATTAGGTGCGACATGTCGCAACTAATGCTTTTAGCGACGGACTTTTAGGTGCGACTTTGTCGCACCTAAAGTCGCACCTAATAAACTATTAGGTGCGATTTTTGAGGTATTTGATGCGACAATCGTTGCACCGGATGACTATATTTGTCCTAGTGCTAAAGATTTCATCAAATTAAGTAACTATGAAATATTTAATGATATTTGCATGAAAAATGTTGTGATTTATGTAATGACAATAAAAAAAACCTTTGGCCTATTTTAACTAAATAAGTACCCCCTCTACTACCATATTTTCTAGAAACTTGTCGCTTTGTATTGGATATAGAAATTATAAATAAAAGTTCAGTAAATACTATGCAACAACACAAAATATATATATATATATATATATATATATATATATATATATTAACGATTTATAGGTACAAAGAAATGTCCAAGTCATATATATATATATATATATATATATATATATATTTTTATTAAACGTGTTATGATCTAAATTTAATAACACCGACTAGTCACAAAATACTGAACAAAATTCCGTTCGAAGTTTGAAAAAATGAGGAATGCACAAAAACATAAGCTGAATTCCGAATGCCAATTAGCATAATAAAAAATGCCGAAAAAGCACTCGATATGAGAAAGACTAGTCGAATCAAATCTTACTATAGTCACATAAAGCATCATTAACCACTTAAATAACCTACGACTAGTTATCTGAGCAGTTACAACGCACAATCAAAGCAGTTATTACATAACCGATCAAGACATGCAAACTGATCAAAGCAGTTATTAAGTTCCTTTTCATATCTGTCCCTGGGTTGAATGACTGACAGTTCGCTAGTGTTGACCCGGTTTCGAACCTTAATATTTTGGCGCTATAAGTAGAGGGGCACGAAAACATTCGCGTGCTCTCACCAAATCCACGTTTAGAGGCCTTACACCGAGACCTCCTAATTTCTCACACCCTTAATCTCCACTCGAGACACCACACTCGATGATGGCACCACCCCGCAATACCTAAAGAAGAGGCACCTCGATGAAATAGGTATTCAAGAGAAGTAATAGATTTATATCCTTAACTATAAGTTTATATCCTTTGTTCCAATAAGTAGTTAGGTGTTCAACTTATTATTTAATCAGATAGGTGAACAATAATCTCATTACACGTCAAGTACTTTCAAACGGAATGAAAGAGTATTTAAAATTAATCATGGTTGAGTTTGTGGTAATAATTTGAGCAGGTCCAAGAGGGTTTTGATGGATTCTTATTATTCATAACAAAATTCATAAAGTTAAAAGTTGATTATTAATTTGCAAAAATTGAAGGGAAATAACCTCAACTAGTAGTAACTTTGATACTTTGGACAAAACTAGTAGCAACTATGTTTTTAGACACTTTTACTAGTAACTGTGAACTTATATATCTACAATTGTTGTTAATTGTAGACTTGTAAGTCTACAGTTTATGGCAACTGTATACTTTTTTTTTTTAGAAACAACTGTATACTTTCATGTCTACAGTTACTAGTAAAAGTGTTCAAAAACATAGTTGCTACTATTTTGGTCCAAATTATCAAAATTACTACTAATTGAGGCCATTTACCAAATTTGAAACTAAAATAAATGAAAAATTGATGCTAAAATGTTACTAAAAAGCATTATTTTATGAAAAAAGGAAAATAAGTTCGGCGCAGGTTAAACTGTGAAAAGCAATGAGATGTGAGCGTATTTTGCAAAGAAACTTTAAGAAGTCGTCAATAATGTAGATAATCTATCTTTTATATTTGACAAGTAAACATTTTTAGCTTATTTTATAAATTGCGATGTTTGATCATCTGTAGTGTGCTTTTGTTCTTAACCTCATGAATAAAATGGAAAATAATTTCGGCGTAGGTTAAACAATGAAAAGCAATGAGTTGTGAGCGTATTTTGCAAAGAAACTTTAAGAAATCGCCAATAATGTAGATAATCTATCTTTTATATCTGACAAGTAAACCTTTTTAGCTTATTTTATAAATTGCGGTGTTCGGTCATCTATAATGTGTTTTTGTTCTTAACCTCATGAAAAAAATGGAAAATAAGTTCGGCGTAGGTTAAACAGTGAAAATCAATGAGTTGTGAGCGTATTTTACAAAGAAACATTAAGAAATCGCCAGTAATGTAGATAATCTATCTTTTATTTCTAACATGTAATCTTTTTTTAGCTTATTTTATAAATTGCGGTGTTCTGTCATCTGTAATGTGTTTTTGTTCTTATAACCTCATCCACAGACAACAGAGCATTATAAACATAGATATTTATTTCCTCTTTAATCTCATTAATGTAAATAATTGCATCTTAAACAACGAGCATTATAAACATAGATATTTATTTCCTCTTTAATCTCATTAATGTAAATAATTGCATCTTAAACAATGATATATAGTTTCATCAAAAAAAAAAAAAAAAAAAGAACAATGATATAGTTAAATCTTACAATTTCTATGCTTTGCGGACTTTTTTTGTAAGATATAAATTTCAAGAAAGCGTGTCTATGCTGACGATTGATCAAAAGTAAAAAAAAAAAAAAAAAATACCTTTTATAGTTTCTTATTAGCATATATTAATGAATTACTAACCTTTAATATTGCATTTTTGAAGTTTAGTATGAATTTATTGAATTTTGAATTAGAAAATACAAACAGACTAATTTGTGTTACTTTACGAGAAATTGCTTCATTTGTCACCAATTTCATAACATTTTCCTTCTTTTCACCAAAAAACTAATTTGCTCCAAAATGCCACTATCTATGTCAACAATGTTGACATCTATTTTTTCCTTTCACTATTAGATGTCAACATTGTTGACATAGATGGTGGTATTTTGGGGCAAATTAGTGTTTTGGTGGAAAATGAGAAAATATTATGAAATTGGTGACAAATGAGACAATTTCTCTTACTTTAATTCGATCACTAATAAACTAGGCTGTCTAAAATCTATGAAACAAATAAAAACAAAAATAATTTGGGTTATTCCAAAGGAAAAAAAGCATAATATTGCATTAAATTTAGAGTCATACTATTATTATTTAGAAATTTTGAATGAAATTTTGAAACTCCTATTGGGAAAGTAAGAACTACATTTTTTTTTTGTACTGCAAAAAACTCCAAATCTTGTAGATTTTAACTAAGATGGTGAGGGTCTCTAGCCTCTAAAGCATTAGGAACCTCTACGTGAAAATGTAGGGGAAAAGAATTAAAATGTAGTTTAACTTTAAGCAAATAAAACCACCCATACGTTATCCTATAGTAGCCTCTACGCGCCACAAGTTTTCTAGTACACCACGTTTTAGATTTTATACAAAAAAAAAAAAAAAAAAAAGTCACGTACCTCAAAAAGTTTTTGTAGTTAACTCAAAAAGTTTTTGTTTTCTATTTTCTAATTTTTGTAATTGTACTGAAAATTTATTTTGCAGTTGTTTTCAAAAAGCTGTTTGGTACAGTTTTCATTTTTGTTTTTGAGAAATTGAAAAAAATGTTTGGTACAGTTTTCATTTTTGTTTTTGAAAAAATGAAAAGAGAAGATGAGGAGAAAGATGAGAGAAGAGAAGAATTTTTTTTTTCCAAAAACACATTTTATTTGTTTTCAGTTTTCTTTACTCTTTTATAAAACAACTTCAAAATTTTTTGAAATTTTTTTCCAAAAACTTAAACCAAACATAACTTTCACTTTTTGTTTTCAATTTTTTCCACTCAAAAACTGTTTTTGAGATGAATACCAAACATGACCTTAATGTTATCTTTTCTCAGTCACTGATATATATATATATATATATATATATATATATATATATATATATATATATATAATTACAGCTGTTCAAGTGTCATATAAATTACTGAAATAATGAATATCTTTCTGATATGATCAACGTAGTAGTAGATACATACACTTAGGCTAAACTTTCATTATAACAAATTTAATTTGTAAGTAATCAATTTTCTAATTTTTTTTAAAAGTTTTAGTTAAAATTTCATTTTATAAGAAAACAGTCTACTAAAACCAAACTAAATTAAATTAGCTATAACATATAGTTAATTTAATTTATTTTGGCTTGATAAATTATTTTTTAATAAAATAAAACTGTAACTATTTTATTAAAAAAAATTTGTGGACTATTAAAATACTAAGTAACTAACTTAATTGTCTTTTATTATATTTATGTTGGCTCAAAGTTTAACATACTTTCACTATCACAAATATTAGATTTCACAACGGATATTCCACAACAGGTCAATAGTCCCGTTGTGGAATCATGATGTTTCCACAACGGGTCAATAGTCCTGTTGTGGAATCTGGATGATTCCACAACGGGTCTATTGTCCCGTTGTGGAATCATCATGTTTCAATAATGTTGACATTTATTTTTGCTCTTCACTACTAGATGTCAACATTGTTGACATAGATAGTGACATTTTAGGTCAAATTAGTCTTTTGGTAAAAAGTGAAAAAATATTATGAAATTGGTGATAAATCAAGTAATTTATCTTCAAATCAAAGGTAGCGCAATTTAAACCACTCTGACGTTATCCTACAATAGCCTCTATAGCATCAAGACCTCAACATAAAAAAAAAAAAAAAAGAAAAAAAAAAAAAGAAGAAGAAGAAGTTAGGTAAAGCAATTAAAACGTTGTATATTTTTCATCACACCGCTATACCTTTATAATTGGACAAACTTTGTATAAATTCCCTACAGCACACTCCATTGAGCAAACAATATGATATGTTGATCGGTTAATTCATAATTTGGAAAAAAAATTATTCTAAAATAGCACAACATTTGATTAACAACGTATTTTGCGCGAGTGCTGTTTTGAATAGATTCGCTTCCTAAAGTTATCGCATCAGTTTTGGTTGGTCCAACCTTAGTTAAATAATCGTTTCTAGGGTTTGTCCCTTGTAAAATAAACAAGCAATAGGTCTCGGCGTTGTCCGGGAAACTTAATAAATTTTAATTTAGATAATAATGTAAACGGTTTACAATTGTTGGTTGTCACTTGTCATACGTAAAGTTAGCATTTTTTTTATCAATTTTTAATATATATTTAACCCATTTTAATTAAATAATAACTCAGATATAAAAAATTAGAAATAGTAAGTTGTAATTATGAACACAATTTTTTTAGCAACACAAAAATTATGATTAACCAACATCACTACTTATATGTTCATTAGTTTTAAATAATTGCACTGATCATAAGTAATTTGAAATATAAAACTATTAATCGGCTAATAATTGTTATCGTTTTAAAAATTAGTTTAGAGAATTTTTATTTTTAGAGTTATTTCTGAAATTTTCATTTTTTTAGAGTTGTTTTTGTAATTTTTTCGTTTTTTAAAGTTGTTTTTTGAATTTTGTTATATGGTTACTTATGTAATTTTAAAACTTAAATTGGTATTTTTGGAAATTAAAAAAATGAGAGTTACCGTGAATAGTAAAAAGTGGGTTTTGTTTTATATATATATATATATATATAATAATAATAATAATAATAATAATAATAATAATAATAATAATAATAATAATAATAATAATAATATGTTTTAGCCATTAAAGTCTTTTTATGCATTGTGAATAGGCATATATTTCTTCAGACTCATTTCATTATACTTACGTGGGCTTAAGTTTAATGTATTTTCTGTCATTAATTACCTGTGTCAAAAGTATATATACGTGTATAAAGATAACTGATCAACTATATTGAAGATTAGATTCATTCCTATTTAAATATATGGTATGCCTTGTATGATATGATTTATATTCATCTCTAAATATTTTACTCTTCT
This sequence comes from Urtica dioica subsp. dioica, assembly GCF_054948205.1. Taxonomy (NCBI): domain Eukaryota; kingdom Viridiplantae; phylum Streptophyta; class Magnoliopsida; order Rosales; family Urticaceae; genus Urtica; species Urtica dioica. The sequence continues at coordinate 49,737,443 of NC_142757.1, read as the reverse complement.
TATTATTATTCTACGTCCCTTTAAAATGGTCATCTTTAAGGATAAACTATGTAATTAGCATCCCCCTATATCCATCCGCGTCACAAGTTTTCTCCACGTTTTAGTTTTATTAAAAAAATCGCGTACCTACCAAAACCTTGAAAAGAAAAAAAAAAAGAAAAAAAAGAAGAAGATAGTAAACATACGAGTGGTACCACTCCATCACAAGCTAACAAAAAGTTTATTATATGGACAATTCTTTTTTTTCTCTTCTGCCGATACAAAGTTTGACACGTAGTCAAACTTTTTCCTATTTAAACCCTAGCAAAACCAACCTTAAACGCAACAAACAATAGTACTATTACATCAATATTAAACAAACACACATATTTCTCTCTTTTCTTAAGAAGAAAGAAAAAGAAAATGGCAAAGTCTTTGGCTCTCAAGCTAGCATGCTTGGTCATGGTCATGGCGATAATCCCGAGCGAGGCCATGAAATGTGGGCAATTTTCGGACGTGTTTTCGGGCTGTCTATATTTTGGGAAAGGCCTCAAAGGAGACCTTTTAGCGTGTTGCAACTCGTTAAGTGCTATTAGCGAAGCTGACACCACCGTCGAAGCTCAACGTGACTCGTGTCACTGCATGGTTGGCATAATCAACATCGAGATGGTGAACCCTTATTTCCCATTTGTCCCAAGTACCATGGGAGGACTCTTTGCTTGGTGCCGGACTTTTCTTCCGTACCAGATCAGTCCTACGGCTAGCTGTGACAGGTATATATGTATAGTGTAAAGTAATTTGTTCTTATTATTCTCTACCTTTTTAAATTTGATTACGTAGTGAAAGAATTAATGTATCTTTCCGGACAACTCTGTTCCTCGCATTTAGAAGACCACATATCCAACTAATTGATCATACTTGTTTTTTTTTTTTTTTTTAATGAAGAGAAAAGAAAGTCAAACTAACTACCTTAGCACTTTGACTTTAACTATTTTGCACATTATCCAAATATATGTATTATTAATTGTTTTCATATCTGATTGATCTACTACACAATTGCCCTTTCAACTCTATATTCTAATGATTCTTTAAAAAAACGTCAAAAAAATCGGCGCTATAAAAGAGTTTTAATGTGCATTTGTTTTCAATAAAAAGCCATTAAAAAGCCTCGTGTGCAATGACACCTAGGATGTGCGATTTCAACACATAATTAAAAGACCACTCATATAATCCACTTATGGCGAAGCTTATAATGAATATTATTATTTTATGGTCGTACTGGACGAATTCCTTTCGGTGTTATTTTTTCTTCACAATCCTACATTGATCTTCTCGTGGAAGTATAATGTTTAATTAAAGCCAACGCGGTGACGTCGTGCCGTCTTTTGATGATTTTGGGAAATATCTTCAGTTGTCAATTTCTTTGTAGAAATTTCATAATATAAACTTGAGATTCAATTTGAATACAACGTTCCTTATAAATAACTACATTGCAACTTACTTCTTGATAAGCAATATTAATTTGTTTTCTTTTCAATATTGTATCTTTCACATTTCTTTGTTTACTCGACTAACAGTAATTTTATTATCATGTTGCAGCATCAGCCAGACTACTGGAACGGCCATCTAGGAATTTGCAATGAAAACTACTTCGCGTATTTCTTATTTTGAATAAATAGTGGAAAGCTATTCCTTCTGTAACAATAAAGATGTTTTACTACAATATTTTAAAGAAAAAAATAAGAAGAAGCTGTTTGTAGTTGTACTACATCTCTTACTTCACTTATGATGTAATGAAGATTTATGCATCTATGTTGGCTTCATTTAATTTCGTCTCTGTGATTTTGTGATTGTTTAGAACTTAGACAACCATACTAGCTATATATATATATATATATATATATATATACACACACACACACACACATAAATTACAACAATTATGTATACGAATAATTCCTCAAAAAATTCCCGTTATGGTTCCTATCTGACATCATATTTTTGAAAACGAATGATCCGCAAATTGACTAACCAAATATTGCAAAAAGTTGAGTATACAAACCTTTATAATATAACTAAATATTTGTACGTATAATTCTTTTCAACTTTGTCGAACAATCTATTTTGGTTATTGAATTTCAAGATTAATAGATATGAATATGGCGACAAATAGCTGGTACCTAGTTCAGTGATAAACATTACTTTGGAAGAGCAATGTGCTCAACACACCAAACAATCATCTTCCCGCATAAGGCACACATAGATTGCAATGCTCTTAAACACAGACGAACAAGAAGGTAGAGAGAAAAAAGTCACCGCGGGACCTTAAGAAAGAATAATAGATAAAGTATAAGTATAAACTCTAGATAGTATATATATTGCTTGAATCGATAAGATCTCACTTATATTCCACGAGATAAAAATAGAGTGATGATCGAAAATCTGCTTTATAAGAATTTGAGGATGTGTGATGAACTCGTTTCCATATGATATAAGTTGGATTCGTTTCTTTTCGTTGCTAAGGTACATATTATCGTAACCACGCATACCTCTATTTACTATTTAAAGTGTTGAATGATAATTTGAAACTCCTATTGGAAAGTAAAAACTCCATTTTTTTTTTTACCATAAAAAACTCAAAATTTTGAAGATCTTAACTGAAGATGATCCCTAGAATCTAAAGCATTAGGAACCTCTACTTGAAAAATGTAGGATAACTAAAAGGGAAAATAACACATATATACCATGTGTTTTAGTGAAATGTCGACTTTAACCTTTAGTTTTAAAAAATGTCGAGATCATACCTTCTGTTTAACTAAAATGACGAAATTATACCCTGAAATGGATAACAGTGTCACAAATCTCTCTTTCATTGATATTAACTCTTAAATAAGAAAAACCGAATCAAATTCAAAACAATATCCTAACTTCCAAATTTCCAATTTTGAAATAAAAATAGCCTTAAATTGAAATTAAATAATAAAATTCATATCTCCCAAGAGATGACTTCATTCCGTGTTCGAATTCCAACTCTAAATCCTGGATTCTCTGTTCGAATCTGTAATTTTGATGACTATTAACTGTCGATTTTTACCATTTTGCCTCTTTTTGCATTCTTCACGATTAAGAGACTGTTGTTTATTTTTTAGTTTTTTTTTAATAAATTACATATATGACGCGAATGAATAAAGATAATTGGTGTTTACATATAAATATTATAGTCAACGTCAATTAAAAGTCAATTAAAAAAAGATTTGTGGTACTGTTGTCTATTTCAGGGTATAATTTCGGCATATTAGTTAAACAGAGGGTATGATCTCGACGTTTTTGAAAACCAAAGGTTAAACTTGATATTTCACTAAAACACAAGGTATAAATGTGTCATTTTCCCTAACTAAAATGTAGCGGAAAAGAATTAAAATTTAGGTACTGCAATTTAAAGCTACTCATACGTTATCCTAGAGTAGCCTCTAAAGGACTTCCACATGAAAAAAAAAAAAAAAAAAAAAAAAAAAGTAGGTAGAGTAATTTAAACGTGTTATATTATATCAATATCCCCTCAACAAACCACTTTATTTTTTTATATATATAAAAACCACTACATCTTTGTTATATACATAAAAACCATTGAGCAAACAATCACCAAAAACAAAAAACAAAAAACAAAAAAATGGGTAGCTCATTGGCGTTGAAATTTGCATGCCTTGTTGTTGCAACCCAGATGTTGATCAGCGGGCCTCTTTCGGCCAATGCGATGGGCTGCGGTCGGTTTTTAGACAAATTCTCGAAATGCCTAGAATACGCCACTGGAAAATCGTCAACGGTATCGCCTGTTTGCTGCCAAGGGCTTCGCGAAATCAATTACGAAGACCGGACTAAGGCTGACCGCCAAAAGTCGTGCAAATGCATGATCGGAATTCTCAATACTGCCAAAGGCGTCGACTCGCACAAGGCCCTCACTATCCCCGCGCTTTGCAGTGTCAACATGCCGTATCCGATCACCACCTCTGCCAATTGCGCCAAGTAAAAATAATGCAAAAAATAATTACATACGTTATTAGTGATATATATATTTTCTAATTTAATTGACTTTGTTGTTTCAAATTGGTAAAAGAGAAAAGAAAATTTTAGGCGGCCTATTCTAACTAATTAAGTACTCCCTCTATTACCATCTCTTCTAGAAACATGTCACTTTGTATTTAAAACATAAATTAGAAATATAAGTTCATTAAGTACTACGCAACAAAAAAAAAAAAAAAAAGGAAAAAATAAATTAAAGATTGATTTATTTATTTATTTATTTTAGAGAGAAATTAAAGATTTATAGATATATAGGAAATGTCCAAATTATATATACTTTTTTTGTTTTTAATAAACATTTCCTTGGATATGTAAAGATCTCTTTGAGAATATTGCTAATATAATTTATTTTTTTGCAGGGTGACTCAACCTTTGTGGTCCATCGTCTAGCAAAGTTTTATTATAGGGGGTGTTTTACTAATATATAAACTAAGAATAAAGTTCAACATCTTCGTCTAGTTTATTTGTCACGGCGCTTTCGTCAAATTTTGGGCTTACCATTAATTCATCTTAGTGAATTATACTTGGTAACGCTGTAAAATTGGAAGCTCTACTTTGTAATGAATGTTATGAATAAATATTGATACTCCTGACTCCTGAGTACTATAATTAACTACTTTATTCAATGGTACGCGCTCCTAATCATGAAAAGTTGTAGCCATGAGTCATCCTCACTCTGGAAAACGAAAATACCATTTTTGTTAGTGTAACTTTCATTGCTTAACGGAAATGATATTTTCGTCACGTTTGATAGAAATTAGCATTTTCGTTCATTTTCATTATGTAATAAAAAAATATAAAATAATCAAATTTAAATAATAAATTAAGGGGCTCAAATGTTAATTTTTTTAATTATTGACTATATAAATATTGACAATATAAATAATTATTAAAAAGAACATTTAAATCTAGAAACGAACACATGTAATAGCGAAAATGAAAGTAAAGAGTACAAAATATAAGAACTGAATTTTATAATTGAGGATACGAAGAGTTTTATTTTATTTTATCATGTAAAAAAATGTAATACTCGGTCCTTGAAAGATGAAGTGTTGGTCTCATGCTATAAAATAATCGTCTAAAGGTTGATATATGATTATCGTAACCAAAGGGGAAACTGTACTTGTTATTAGTATGTATCTGTTGAAGTGGGCTTATTGTCGGTATATACTGAGTAGTTGCTTGGGCTTCTGGGCTTTTTAAACCAAGTATTTTATTTTTAAACTAGTTTTTAGCATCGCGCTACGCGCAAATGATTTTAGTATATTATAAATGATAATAACAAGTAAAATTTGTAGAGATTAATTTGTGTTATCAAGATTCGTAAACAATTGGCACCAAAGAAATCGACAATTAAGAAAAAAAAAACTCTTAAAAATCATGAACGAATAATAAAATGTAAAAAATTTATTTTGCACATTGATTAGACTTTCATGGGTAAATAAGACTTTCGTTCGCTTTCCAATGAACTATGGAGACACATATAAGGTGAAAGAAAATAAATATCAAAGAGAAAAAGAAATAGAATTTGATAAAGGATTTATAAAACTAACATACACTCAAAATAATGTATGTTATTGATATAGTATAATATAGTATCAGTAATTATGATTATAAAATACATAAAAAAAAATTATAAAAAATATATTGACGAGAGAGGGAGAAAAAAAACAATATACATAAAAAAAAATTTACAAAATAGATTGAAAAAAAACAAAAAAAAAACGATATAGTATAATTAAGAAAAACCCTTAAAAATCATGAACGAATAATAAAATGTAAAACATTTATTTTGCACATTGATTAGACTTTCATGATTAAATAAGCTGTGCGTTCGTTTTTCAATGAAATATGGAGACACATATAAGGTTAAGGGAAATAAATATCAAAGAGAAAAAGAAATAGAATTTAATAACGAAAATATAAAACTAACATAAAATAATGTATGTTATTGATATAGTATAATATAGTATCAGTAATTATGATTATAAAATACATAAAAGAAATTATACAAAATATATTGATGAGAGAGTGAGAAAAAAAAAACCAATATAAATAATTTTTTTTTTTACAAAGTATTAAAAAACTTAAAAAAAAAACGAAAGGCAAAGAAAAAAGAAAAAAAAAACGGCAAAGGCAAAGGCAAAGAAAAAAAAAAAAAAGAAAAAAAAAAGCCGCCATGTGGCGGCCTTAAGATGAAAGGGGGAGTGATATCTATGTTATAGATATGTTCTTTATGAAACTATAGATTTTGTTGGCCTTCTTCGCATCACATGGTGGGTCTAAACTTTAGAAGGTGGGCTGGCGCTGCTTATTTGTTCAACGGGAGTTTTAAAACTAAGTATATATTGTACAACGTTTTCTTTACTACCACATACATAAATATATAACTTATTTATCAAATATAAAAAATATTTTTTAAATGTCACTTTTGAAAATCACATTTCTAATCGAATTAATGTATTGGTCTGGGACCGAGGTGTGGCATGAGCGGAGATCTCAAGGCAGCTAAGTTCTCATGTGTTAAATTTCATCTTAAAATCAATTGGTGTCAAGTGAAAATTAGGATTCAACCAATATATAAGCACATGTTCATTCACACACACAATCAATGTGAGATTATCTCACTTCAACACTCTTCTTCACGCGTAGCGTGATCAGACCGAGTAACAATCTCACTCACGCTTCACGTTCAAATTGTGTGAATGGACAAGACTCTAATAGCATGTTAAATTCCATCTGAAAACGAATTGGTGTCAAGTGTAGAGATCCAACCGATATATATACACATATACATTTACACACACACAACCAATGTGAGATTATTCCACTTCAACATCGTGGTCGCCAAAATCTTGTCTATATAGTGATTTATACAGCTGCCATTTCTACTATCTGCTCAAAAGTTGTCTTAGTGGTAAAATTTTAGTTTACCGTAATGGCTTACCTGCTTTGATTTAGGATGGATACAAATTAGCCATCTTTTAGTTTTTCGGTTTAGTATCATCTTTGATTTTTTTTTTTTCTATTGACTAAAAGTTTATCACCTTTATGGTTATCGGACCAAGATTTATTAAAATTCCCCATCATTCTCTAGATTTTAAAAGATATCATATATGTGTGTTCAAGTTTAATATGCTCTATGTTATTTTCTTTGTAGGAAACGTGTACAAAGATAGATGAGCGATCACTTAGAATTACACTCATCTTGAATTAAGCAGGTACTATTGTACCTTGTATAAAAATGCTGTTCATGTTAATATGTACCTATAAATATTTTACTCTTCTTCTAATAGTAGAATGTTATCCATTTCAAAGAAAAACTTGGTCATCTTTCAGGATAGTCTATTTAGTTAGAATCCCTATCCAGCCGCCTCACAAGTTTTCTATTACACCCACGTTTAAGATTTTATCAAAGAGTCATGTACCTATCAAAACCTTGAAAAAAAAAAGTCAATATAACTGCACCCATATATATTCTACGCCACTGATATATTATATGTAAGTACAGCTGCTCAAGTGTCATATTAAATAATGAAATGAATATCTTTCAAGTATGAACGTAGTACATAAATTAATATATATTTAACTAGCTAGCAGCCATCTCCAAGCTAGACGCAATTTATCGCTCGTATCCGAATCTTACTAAAGAAGAACAAACACGTATATTTAGTGGTACCACACTCTATAACAAGCAAACAAAAAGTCTATTATATGGACAATTCCTAGTTTTATCTTCTGCCAATAGAAACTTTGACACGTCAACTTTTTCCTATATAAACCCTAGCCAAAACCAACCATAAACACAACAATCAAAGTAGTATTATATCAATACCAATATCAGACAAACAAACATACTCTCCTATTTTCTTAATAAGAACAAAAATATGGCGAATTCTTTGGCTCTCAAGCTTGCATGCATGGTCATCATGGTCATGGCGATAATCCCGAGCGAGGCCATGAAATGCGGGCAATTTTCGGACATATTCTCGGGCTGTCTCTATTATGGGAAAGGCCTCGGAGACGACAGAGGAGTGTGTTGTGATTGGATGCGTGCAGTTGAGGATGCAGACACCACCGTCGAGGCTCAACGTGAGTCGTGTCATTGCATGGTTGGCATAATCAACATCGAGATGGTGAGCCCTAATTTCCCGTTTGTCCCAAGTACCATGGGAGGACTCTTTCAGTGGTGCCGACCCCGGGCCTTTCTTCCGTACCAGATTAGTCCTAATGCCAGTTGTGACAGGTATTTATATATTATATAAAATATTTTGATAATTAATCTCTATCTTTTTTAAGTTTGATTACGTACAATTTTGTTCCTTGCGTCAAGATCACATATCCAAATAAGTAATCGTACTAATTATTCTTTTTTTTTTTTTGAATAATTCAATCGTACTTATTATTCTTGTTTAAATTATAGAAAGAAAGAAGAAAAAAAGTTCACCTAATTAAGTTATTTTGCACATAATCCAAACATATATCTATTATTTTATTTCATATGTGTCCCTAGTCATTAATGACTTTCAAAGTCAGTTATTAAATTGTTTTAAAGATATTTTATAAACATTATTGAAAATAGACGCAAAAGTTTTTATGGCGTTCTTTAAAACAAATTTCATAAAAAAGCCTCGTGTACAGTGACAGGACGGGGTTCCATCTTCTAACACATAAGCCAAAGATAGTGAGACTAATATGTGAAAAAAAAAAAAAAAAAAAAAAAAACAAGTTCAGATGGAACTAATTTGTAAACCTTTACAATAAAAAAAATGTAAATATAATTTAAAAACGGGAAGAAAGAAGAAATTGAAGGAGGCTAACTTCGTAGGTGCCAACATGGTAACATTGCGTCGCCATTTAATAGAAAATTATTTAAAATAATAATTAGATATTCAATTTCATAATATATAAAAAGAAAATAAAAGAATTTGGGGCCAAAACATGGAATAGCTAGGGATAACGAAGCTGACTTTATCATTAAGCTGTTTAGAATCACTTTGAGACCCATATGTAATTTTTTCGAGAGATTCCACTTTATTTTTCTATGTAATAATTTGCACAATTATATGATATTCTCTCCACTTTCATTTAACATATTGAATTTTGAAGTTAAAATCGTATAACAATTAAATTCTAGGTATTTGTATAAATCACTACATCTTTCAATATTCTATATTTCACATTTTTTGTTAGTCGACTAACATTAATTTTATCATCCTGTTGCAGCTTCGGCCAGACAACTATGACGACCCTCTAAGAAAATTCCAAGGAAAAACTACTACGTGTATTTCTTTTCTAGAATAAATAATGAAACTGGGTCTTCTATAAACAATAAAGATGTTTGTACTACATCTTTTAGTAAACTTATGATGTGATGAATATTTATGAGTCTTATAAATTTGTTGGGTTCACTTATTTCGTCTCTATTTATTTGCTGAATGTTTAGAATTTAGACTACAAATTATATATATATATATATGTATGTATGTATATATATATATATATGTATGTATGTATATATATATATATATGTATGTATATATATATATATCGAGTTATTGGCGATAAAAATATTCAATGTTTTCGATTTATTGCAATTTAATACTCAATCTTTAGAAATTGCGGAAAAAATACTCAAGTTTACAATATCGTTCCTCGGTTAGTACATGTCCGTTAAAAATGAATAGAAAAACACATGTACTCATTTAAATGAGCAAAATTAAAAAAAAAACATAAATATTGTTTATTAAGTTAAAAAAATATAACATCAATATCTCTCCCATTCCCTCTCGTGTCCTCTCTCTATTTCCTCACCACGATTTATATCAATATTTATATACGATTTTTTATATACGATTTTTTAACATATAAATAATATTTATGTTTTTTTTTTTAATTTTATATACGATTTTATATAACATCGTATATAAACTAATCATAAATAAAAACATATAAAAATATTGTTTATATACGATTTTTTTTTTTGGCAAATTTCATGTTAATATGTTTTTATTTATGATTAGTTTTTATTCTTTTAATGCTTTAAAAAATAAATAATTTTAAATTAGAAAATCATGTAAATTGTTTTTAACTCTTTATTTATTGTTACTTTAATATATTTATAATTTATTTAAAATAAAGAGTATTAAGTCTTTTCAGTGTAAAATAAATATTAAAATAAACGAGAGAGAGAGAGAGTGCAAGTTTTTTTTTTAATTTTTTAAAATATTACAAAAAAATATTTTATTTTTATAATTTTACTAGCTAACTGAGGAAGGATATTGTAATATTGAGTATTTTTCTGCAACTTTTAAAAAATAGTAAAAATTGAGTATTTTTCCGTCAATAACTTATATATATATATATATATATGTATATATATATATATATGTATATATAAATTTACACAATATTTAAGAATAATTCCTGACAAAAAAATCAAGTGATGGTTCGCTTCTACCCTCAGGTTTTAGAAAAATAATGATCCCACAAAGAATAGATAAACAAGTTGCAAAGATTATACAAACTCATATGAAATAATTAAATATTTGTGGAAGTACATACTGAAAAAGTAGATTAATGTTTAAGTGATGTCTTTATGGATGTTTTAAAAATTTCAGCAATATTTTATCAATTTAGCAGATTAGAACGAGAATATAAACGGAAAGTAAATGAACAAAAGAGATGGTAATCCAGTTTGGCCAACTGTTCCTTTAACACCGTGAATAGTGAGTGATCCGTAGGTTATGTGCAACAGGCTCTTTATGTAATGTCTTTATATGGTTTGTTTTTCTATTCATGTAAGTAGATTAAGGTCATTCAATCAAGTATATCTTAAGTTCAAATGATACCGCATTATTCTGAGAATGAATCGATCCCAAGTTAGTTCTTTTACTTCCAATCTTGTTCTAATTCAAACAGAATGAAAAAGAGAAACTTCACTACACGGTAGAGTAAGTACAATTTCGGACGGTCATGGATAATCACCTTCCAGATCTCCTCAACTTCAAACTACTCTAGTAATTTCTAACTTAGGCTCCCCTTAAGTTTGCGCTCCTCTCACTTTCCACTCACATTATCCCAGTGTTTCAACAACGTCTAAGACAATATGTGTTTGGAATAACTTAAATCAACTGCAAAACAACTCTGTGACCAGCTCTAGTAATAGCAGTCAATCAAACGGACTCAAGCGCACATTCAGAAAAACAGTGTATCGGCAATGACGATTGCACCAGGATACCAGAATGTGTAACCCTACCCAAAAGAGAAAGCGGTACTTTTATAAGACACAATCAAGCATAGTGTCATGGGTTGGTTTTCCAATGCACATGTAGAACTCTCATTGGACGATCGGAAAAACCCAGAAGCGAAACAGACAAAAAGGACTGTTAGTAAATAACTACGTCACAGCTCTGACGTGTAAAGTAGACTGAAAACGTTCTATAAGATGTTCTCAACATCAGAGAGAACACCAGTTTTGCCATAACAAAAACAACCAACACTAGTATCAACACATATAATTTGTTCAAATTTGTCGAACAATTCATTTTGATTATTTAACCATAAAATTATAGTTTCGAAGATCAATGTGTTGTCGATCAAATTTGAACAACAATTAAATATTTTGGGTGGTTCTACCCAAAGCCAAATCAAATGGCCGCGCTTGAACCGGGTATGAAAATCGAATGTCACGAGTGTCGTTGTGGTGGTGGAGGGGCCGGAGAAGAGTAGAATCGCGAGAGAGAGCTTTTTTTTAAAAAAACGGCCGAATACACTGGAGAAGACGAAGTGCAGAAGATTTGATTTTATAGAAAAGCCTAAATTACAGGTGCGACTTTGTCGCATCCGATGGCTCTTTCCGGTGCGATTAGTCGCACCCGATAACTTATCAGGTACGACTAGTCGCATCGGATGATATTAAAAAAAAAATCAGAAAGCCACGTCATAACTGAATGAAAAAAGAAGGGGGAGAATTGGCCCGCTTAAAATTTTAAACACTCAGGTGCGATTTTATCGCACCTAAAAGTTTTTTAAACTATCTGGTGCGAAAAGTCGCACCTGATACTCAAAAGAAAAAACAATTTAAGCAAAATTTTTTGGACTTCTGGTTGACATTCTGGTGCGACTAGTCTCACCCGAAAGTCATTTAGGTGCGACTAGTCGCATCTGATAGTCATGCGCATCAGAAAACCAAATTTGTAGTGTGGCTGAACCTGCAGGGTTAGAGCATGACAAAGGAGTACAAGATTGCGCATAGTGGTCATATGACTCTGATGTGGAACAGGATGAGGTGAGATCATGGGAATTGAAGGAATATGAATAGAGTCAGGATAGGGTGGGAGAGGAGTGGTTGAGGAAGACTGAGACCAGGTTGGATAGGGAAAAAAAGACTTATTGTAGATGACATCACGAGAAATATACACTCTACCAGACTTGTCCAAGCATTTATACCCCTTATGATCCTGGCTAACTCCTAAGTAGACACACAAGGTAGACCTCAAGGCCAATTTATGAGCATTATAAGGTCTGGTGGTTGGAAAATAAGCACAACCAAACATGCACAGGTGATGATATTATTTAGGACTCTGTTTGAACAAGGATTTATAGGGAGTTAGCTGTCCAAGTACAGAAGTAGGAAGTCTATTATATAGATAGACAACAGTTCTAAAGGACTCATCCCAAAACTTAAAAGGCATTTGAGCTTGAGCAAGAAGAGTAAGGCCATTTTCTACTATGTGTCTATGACGCCTCTCAACTAATCAATTTTGTTCATTAGAGTGAGGACATGGTTTCCTGTGTATAATACCTAAGCTCTCCAAGAATTTTGTGAACGGTCTAAACTCCCCAACACAATCAGATTGAACACACTTAATCTTATAAGGAAATTGCAGTTCAACCTGAGCTTTGAAGTTTTGAAAGATTGTGAAGGCTTCAGATTTGGTCTTAAGCATATAGATCAATGTATATCTCGTGAATGCATCAACAAAGCTTATGTAATACTTAAAACCATTTCTAGACTGAATAGGTGATGGACTCCAAAGATCAGTTACAATCAGCTCAAAAGGATTCAAATAGACAGTTTCAGAGGCAATGTAGGGGAATTTGTGAATTTTACCATGACAACAAGCTGAACAAATATCAACTGCTGTTTTATTTGATGAAAATTGCACATTACACTTAGACAGTACTGTGAACTATCTTGGAAGAAAGATGTCCAAGTCTATTGTGCCAAAGAGAAAACACATAAGATTTAGGAATTTTCGTTGTAATAAAGGCTTAACAATTTAAGATAGATTTTGTACATCAAATTAACTTAGAACCTCTAGACATAGGTTGTGGACTTAGTGAGGCCTGAGCTCTGTCAAACACGTACATTCTATCTCTAAGGGTGCCCTCCAAAATAACTGTCCTGAAATTCTGATCCTTGACACAACAATGAGATGAGCTGGACCTTTGATGGACTCATCAAACCTGTAAAAGCATCTGAGAGCCATGTGGCCAAGCTTACCACAAACTTGACACTGAGGCTTGTTATATTGAAAGTTCCGAGGAGTAAAGCCACAACCACGCCCACTGAATGATCCTCAATTTGGACTCGAGCCTCTGAAGTTATTGAAGGAGTGGTTGTAGTGTTGTAGACCTCCTCGTGAGATTGTTGCCTCTGACCTTGATAACCTCCTCTCTTGTCATGAAATGAGTTAATCGAGGTGTAGTTAGCACTCAATGACGACGATGAGCTCTTATGATGAGGAAGATCAAGCTCCGAGTTCTTCTTTTCAGTGCGCGCCTCTGCCTCTACCTCATCAACTGAGAATTCATTGTGCCTAGCGATTGTCACCATGATGAAGCTCTCGTACTCATCTAGAAGTCCTTCACAAATCGCTTCAATAGGATCTTTGACTATGAATGGAGTTCCAACGAGTAGAAGTAAATCAACGAGATTCCTGATCTTCAGTAGATAGTCATTCATCGACATATCTAGTTTCTTCGTTTTCGAAAGCTGAGTTTTGAATTGAGAGACCTTCGCCTTTATTGTTGAGCAAAGTAAGTCTGTAGACTTTTCCACATCTAAGCAGAGGTTTCACAGCTCACAGTTCGTGAGAGAATACCTTCAGTCATGGATGCTAGAAGCCATGAGACAAGTAATTGCTCTTTCCTCTCCCACATTCGAAACGCAGAATTCACTCTATCGAGGTCTTCATCTCCAAGCTCCACATACTTCGCTGGAATTGTACCAGTTCCGAGAAGAAAATCTTGCAGGTCATGACCTCTGACCGTAGAAAGCACATGTTTTCTCTAAGCCAAAAAATTGTTGATGTCGAGCTTCATTCTGATCGAATTGTTGAAAACAAATGGATTTGTTCTTGTAGCTGAAGATCCTGCCGTATCCTTCATTGAAGTCGTCGATGCGGTCACCATGATCGATCTTCAATTTTTTCGACGCCGGATACATAGCTCTGATACCATATCAAGATCTGGAATGAAGTGAGAGAAATTGAATTTAGGAGATGAAGTGTATTGACTCAACTGAGAACGAATTACACACAGAGGTTATATAGGTAACCAATGAAACAATAATAAATCTAGTGCTACACAACACGGAGTAACTGAAAAGGAAAGTCAATAGAAAAAAGCGAAATGGACACGTCATCCAGATGACTTAATATTATCCATAACTTGGTCATCTTTCAGGATAATCTATTTATTTAGAATCCCTATCCAGCCGCCTCACAAATTTTTTTTTGAAAAACCTGGGAAACCAGGGAATGCATTAAGGCATGTCAACACAAAATAGTAAATTACTATTACACCACGTTTTAGATTTTATAAAAAAAAAAAAGTCTGTACCTACCAAAACCTTGAAAAAAGAGACACAAACTTGATGTATATGTTTTCTTCGCTACTAAATATTTATATAAGCTCAAGTGTCATATTAAATATATTAATATTGAAATGAATATCTCTCTAGTATGAACATAGTACATCTATTCATATATATATATTTAACTAGCTAGCAGCCATCTCCAAGCTGGACAAAATATATCGCTCCTATCCGAATCTCTATAAAGAAGAACAAACACGTATGTTTAGTGGTACCACTGTATAACAAGCAAACAAAAAGTCTATATTATATGTACAAATCCTTATTTAATTTTCTCTTCTGCCTATAGCAACTTTGACGCGACAACTTCTTTCCTATATAAACCCTAGCCAAAATCAAACATAGCACAACAAACAATAGTAGTACTATTACATCCATATTAAACAGACAAACAAACATATCTTCTATTCTCTTTAGAAAGAAAAAATGGCAAATTCTTTGGCTCTCAAACTTGCATGCGTGGTCATGGTCATGGCGATAATCCCGAGCGAGGCCATGAAATGTGGGCAATTTTCGGACGTGTTTTCGGGCTGTCTATATTATGGGAAAGGCCTCGAAGAAGACCGAATAGCGTGTTGCAGGTCGTTAAGTGCTATTCGTGAAGCTGACACCACCGTCGAGGCTCAACGTGACTCGTGTCACTGCATGGTTGGCATAATCAACATCGAGATGGTGAACCCTTATTTCCCATTTGTCCCAAGTACCATGGGAGGACTCTTTCCTTGGTGCCGGACTTTTCTTCCGTACCAGATCGGTCCTAATGCCAGCTGTGACAGGTATATATAATATATATATATATATATTATATAAAATAATTTGATAATTATTTATGTTAATTATTCTCTATCTTTTCTAAGTTTGATTACGTAGCGAAAATATATATCTTTCAGGACAATTTTGTATCTCGCAAGACCACGTATCCTACTAATTAATCGTACTTATTATTCGTAACCGAAAAAAAAAATAAACTTCACCTAATTAAGTTATTTTGCACATAATCCAAATATATGTATTATTTTATTTTATATGTGTCACTGGCCATTAATGATTTTCAACATCTGTAATTAAATCGTTTTAAAGATATTTTATAAACAATATAAAAAATCGACGCGAGAGTTTTCATGGCGTTCTTTTAAAAAATGTCATAATAAAAGCCTTGTGTAGGACAGGGTTCCAACACATAAGCCAAAGATGGTTAATGTCTACACATGCAGGAACGAAGCCAAGAACATAGGGGCTGATATGAGAAAAAAAAAGTTCAAATTGGGCTTATTTGTAAATTTTTAGAGTTAAGAAATGTAAAAACAATTTAAAAACTGGCAAAACTAAAAAAATTGAGGGGGACCTACCCTTCGTGCCTGCGTAAATGGTGACGGTGAGTCGTCGTTTTTTTTTAATAGAAAATTTCAAATAATAATTAGAGATTCATTTTCCTAATATGTAAAGAAAATAAAAGAAGGTTTGGGGCCAAAACATGGGCTAGCTAGGGATACCTACGCTTGTTTTATTATTAAGCTGTTTATGAATTACTTTGAGACCCATATATAATTCTTTCGAGAGATTCTACTTTGTTTTTCTATGTCATTTGCAAAATTATATGATATTCTCTCCACTATCATTCAACGTATTTAATTTGAAGTTAACATTGTATAACAATAAAATTTTAGGTATATGTATAAATCCCTACATTGTGATATACAACATTTCTTTTTCTTTTCCATCTTGTATCTTTCACATTTCTTTGTCACTCGACTAACAATAATTTTATCATCCTGTTGCAGCATCGGCCAGACTACTGGGACGACCCTCTAAGAAAATACCAGGAAAAACTACTTCGTGTATTTCTTTTCTAGAATAAATAACGAAAAAAATTACGCCTTCTGTAAACAATAAAGATGTTTGTACTACATCTTTTAGTAAGCTTATGATGTAATGAATATTTATGAGTCTTTGTTGGGTTCACCTATTTCGTCTCTATTATTTGGTGAATGTTTAGAATTTACAATACTTTGTTTGTGCTAAAATATATATATATATATATATATATATATATATATATATATATATATATATATATATATATATATATAACACACACACATATGCACATGAACTTAAACAATATTTAAGAATAGTTCCTGACCAAAATCCAGTGATGGCTCGTCGCCTCTGCCATCAGGTTTTTGAAAAAATGATTATCCCAAAAAGAACAGACAAGCTGCAAAGATTATACAAACCCGGATGAAAAAACTAAATATTTAAGCAGGTACATAGAATTTTGCAGTGGTAGGTTGTAGATTTACAATCATATGTGCATTTCGCCATTTTCTGTCGTGGATATTGCGTCGAAATTTTCCTTGTTGTTGCGGCCATTAATGTCGATTAGCTCATGGTATAAAATACAAAAATCGTGTTATTTTCTTCACAATTTCCGTCACATTTTACGCCGAAATTTCAGCCGCATCGTCCAAAAGCTTATCAAGTTAGTGCAAATTCAATAGTTTTTCCGGAGATTGTGTGGAAATTGCGTGAAAATTGCGTTTATTTGTATTTTTTAGCATATAAATTATAATTTAAAGGTTTTTTTCATTTTTTTTCATTGGATGTTGTTTGTACTTGTTTCATGGTGAACATATTGTTGTTTAGCATTTTTTGAGAGGTTACAAATTTTAAATTGATGTTAATTTGAAGTAAATTGTTAGGGAATTGTTGTTATATATATGTATTCGTAAACAAGTATTTGTAAATCTGAAAAATAATATCTTGTTTGTGAATTTCATATATGGGGTAGTACATGAAATTATGATGTGCTTAGAACTTATTATGTGTGTTTCTTATATTGTGCTTGACTTTGATATTTTTTTTTAACTTATTATGTGTGTTCATTATATGTAGATAGACTTTGAAATTTAAAACTTCTTATGGTTGTGTATTATGTGTGTTTGTAATTGAAACTTATTTTATATCTTTAGAACTTTTTATATATGTGTATGAAACTTATATTTTATATGTGAAATTGTGACGAAAATAACACTAAATATGTCGTTTTCTAGTGTGGACAAAGTATATATATACACTAAATGATATTTGGTGGCACTTGAGAAATATGACGTTTATTAAAATGACCCCAAGTATGTTTATTTTTTAGTGTCAATTGTATTTAAACTGCCATTAAAGATATAAAATTATGGCGGTATTTAAACGCTTCCTAATCTTATAAAAAAAAACCGTTATGAGCGCCACTAAAATTGTTTGTGTTTTTATTTCATTTGTTGTTCTATCATTCTGTTACAATAGAAAAATAGGGATTTTAAGTTATTGACGGGATAAAAACAAAATACATATTTCTTTATAAATAATAATATATCAGGAAGTCTCACATCGACTGAGCATGTATCTTTTGTGCTCCTTATAAAGGTTATGAGTTACTCCTCCTACTTACCAATTGGTTTTAAGATAGAACTTCATGATACTTTAACATGGTATCAGAGTCAAACACATTCTCGATATTGGGCCACCCGTCTCTACAAATTTCACGCACCAGTTGCTCAATCCTGGCCGTGAGGGGGTGTATCAGAAAATCTCACATCGACTGTAGATGTATAATTTGTGCATCTTATAGTGGTCATGGGTTACTCTTCCTATTACCAAATGATTTTACGATGTAACCCCATGATATTTTAACATAATATGTAAAAAAAAAAAATTAAACATTTCTCCCACTTTTCCTTCTAAAATTTAGAACTTCCTGATTGTTGAACGTGGGTGGGCACAAATATGTTTCCCACTTAATTTATTTTTCCTCTTTTTTTCGGAAGTGGTTACCATGAAATTATAACTATACTAAACTTAAAATAATAATAAAAAAAAAACTCCCAATCATCTCAAGGTCACATCACCTCCTAACACCCCAGGTAAAACAAAATTATCGAATAACACCCAGGTTTGTGCGTATCAAAAGCTCTTTTGAAGAGAGGAAGACAAAATTTGCTACATACTTCAAAGGTAGTAAATAATCTCCTATACAGTCCAAAACGTGTCTTAATATATTCCGTTTACTTTTTTTACTTTGCTTTAATTTGCACATATATTATACACACACACACACACATATATATATATATATATATATATATATATATATATATATATATATATATTTTATGAAAGCAAAAGGTTAATGTATGGAGTTTAGAATCATATGGTAATATGTAAGCATCCCTCTTCAAGCAGGTTCATATCCGAATCTTTTGTTTTTCAATGAAATAAACACGTTCTTTGATACCCTTTTAAATTAAATAGAAAAAGTATATATGTTATCTTCTGCCAATAAAAACTTGACACGTAACCCTACATTACATGTTTGACATGTACATATTTTTCCAATATAAACCTTGCCAAAACTAGCCATAAACACAAACAAACAATAGTAATTATCTTTTTTTAAAGAAAGATGAAAAACGAAATGGAAATCTCTATGGCTCTCAAGCTTGCATGCGTGGTCGTCGTTGTTTGCATGGCCGTAATCCCGAGCGAGGCCATGAAATGCGGGGAGTTCTCGGACGTGTTCTCGGGCTGTCTGTATTATGGGAGACACCTCGACAACGAGGGCCGATATCCGCGTTGCAGAGCGATGAGTGCGCTAAACGCTGCAGACACCACCGCGGAGGCTCAACGAGACTCGTGTCGTTGCATGGTTGGCATGATGAACATCGAGATGGTGAACCCTAATAATTTCCCATTCTTTCCCAGATCCCTCTTAAATATCCCTACATGGCGCCGAAATGATCTTCCTTACAAGCTCATTCCCACTGCTGACTGCGACAGGTATGATCGGAACATATCAAACCAAGCTGAATTATATAACTTTGAAACTGTTGTCTTTCAAGTCAAGAAAGAAGAAAAAAGAAAACGTTAAGGCTTTGAGTTTACTTAGTGCATCCCATGAACCGAAGTCAATTCATTTCCAGCGGTACTTTCATCTCTTACGCACGTGCTTATTTTGCATGCAATTTCTTCTCTTTATTTTTCTTTTTTGTCCTATTAATTGATCACTCGTTAATTACACAATTCAAAGAGCACATATATTTACTATTTCCCAAGTGGGAAAGAATATATAATTCTATGTCAGTGTTATGCCGGGGTTGTTTTTGTAGAATTCGAGAGAAAAGAATCGAAAGTGAGAGAGAGTGTTCTGAGACTTTTAATGATATTCCGTGAGCTAAAAGAGACAGCATTCTAAAGCTTCTTCTTAATATTTCACATGAGAGGAGAACCTCTTATTTATACAATGAGAGAAAGAATAAACAATTATATTTGTGCATTGGAACTCTAAAGAATATCTAGGGCATATACAAAGAATATAGGAAAGAGAAATTGCAACTTCCAATATAAGAGAGTTCTAAGAAGTGTGGATTCCTGAGACACGCCTGTCAGGAGGAAGGAGAAGTGACGGCGTGTCAAGGTGAACCTTTGGCGAAGTAGGAGCTCGCGAGGTGACAAGCTAGTGAGGTGACGAGGTGAAGGGAGGAGTGGACTGACGAGCTAGATTTCAACACTCCCCCTCAAGCTTGACTGTATATGTTGAGGAGATCAAGCTTGCTACATAGCTCGGAGAATGTCTCGAGGAAGGGCTTTGGTGAGAATGTCAGCGAGCTGATGATCAGTCGGAATCACTACAAGAAATACAACATTTAGCGACGAAACTATTAGCGACGACTTAATCGTCGCTAATAAATCGTCGCTAATCACCCTTTTAGCGACGATTTTATCGTCGCTGATTTTTTGGTGCGAAAAATGTTAAAGTTTGGCGGCAAAGATAATTAGCGACGAATTTATCGTCGCTAATTCTTTTTTGTCGTCGCTAAGTTCCCGGGAAAATAATTAGCGACGATAATATCGTCGCTAAATGTTTTTTTGTCGTCGCTATACAATTAGCGACGATAATATCGTCGCTAAATGTTTTTGAATTTTGACGAATTTTAAAGAGGGAAAAATCCCTCACATTAAATTACAACGAAATGATTTAGCGACGATTTTTAATCATTTAGCGACGATTTAATCGTTGCTAAATGTTTTTGAATTTTGACGAATTTTAAAGAGGGAAAAATCCCTCACATTTAATTACAACGAAATGATTTAGCGACGAATATTAATCATTTAGCGACGAGTTAATCGTCGCTAAATGTCTTTAAATACCAGATCGCGAATCAGTTTCCCCATTTCGTTTTTCCTTGACCTAAATCGAGTTTTCTCTCAGTTTCGCCTCTCCCGCCGTTCGTCCGCCGTGCGCCCTCCTCCGCCGTGTGCCGCCGACGCCGTCGACGCCGAAGTCATCCTCTCCGGTATGTCTCTCTCTCTCCTCAGTTCTCTCTCTCTCCTCACAGCTCTCTCCTTACCTCTCTCTCTCCGATTGCAGCTCCTCCGCCGCGCTCCGCCACTACTCCGCCGCTCCGCCGCCGACGCAGTAGCCGCTTCCCCGCCGACGCCGTCCTTGGCCGCTTCCCCTTCTCTCTGGCCGCGCGCTCTCCCTCTGACCGTGGATCGGTAAGTTTTTTTTTAAAAAAACTTTATATATATATGTATTAGTTAGTTATAGAATTAATATAGTAGTTATATATATTAGTTATTTATATATATAACTTTAGTTATATATTAGTTATAAATTTATTTTGATTAGTCATATTTACATAATTTATATTTTTAGAATTATATATTTGTTATAAATTTTATAAATTATAAATGAAGTAATTAGTTATAAATGAATTATATATTTGTTATAAATTTTATAAATATTGAAATTAGTTTTATAAATATTTGTTAATTTTTGGGGCTTTTTGATTTCTTAAGGCTTGTTTGTGATCATGAGACGTTTATGAGAGTGTTTAATGGTTGGGTGATGATTGTAGGGCATGTTTTAATTTTTGTTGAATTTTTTTTTGACGAATTTTGGTTTGGAATTGTGTTGGACGTGTGAATTTTGAGGTTTTGTTTGGAATGCTATTTAAAATTCTGTTGATTATGAGGCTGTGATGATTGTTGTGAATTTCGAATTATTGAGACTTGTTTGTTGTCTTGGCCGAGTGCTCGTTTTTGCCATGTGTTATCTTGGCCGAGGATTTGAGTTAGCCGTGTTGTTATTTTTGGCCGAGGACTTGTCTTGACCGATTGCGTTTTGTGATTCTGAGCCTCGGTTATTTATTTTGGTGATTTTGATGAGGATTCGCTTGTTTGTGATTTTGATGAGATTGATGAAATGTGATTATTCCGTTTCGCGTTCGATTTTTGAAGTTGTGATTGGATTAGGAATTAATTTGAAAATGGATTTGACAGTTGAGTTTTGAAATCAATGAATAATGATTTGAGATTGATTTTTTTTTTTGTTCGGGCTCGGCTTTTTGCTAGTTAATCTTGAAGTTGAAATTTAAATTTTATGACGAGTTAGAAAATTTTAATGACAAGTCTAGAAATTTTTATGACAAGTCTAAGGATTTTGTGACAAGTTATAGTTTGATTCGTGTTTGGTTGTGTGACTTGTCTTGACAAGGATTTTGTGCCGTACCATGCAGAGTTTCAGCGCCAGCAGAAGAGCGTTTCACGTCGAGGCGGGGGAAAACGAGTGGCGGGACGACGAAGCAAAGGTCGCGACTAGTGTTTTATTACATATTTTGTATATAGTAGATTTTTATTTGCATATTTGTCGATAATCGAAATCGTAACCGTATTTTATATATAAGTTCATTTCGATAATATAATTTGATTTTTATTTGATTTTTAATGTTAGAATTTCATAAACGAAAAACAAAATAAAAAATAAATAATTAACGACGATAAAAATTAATAATTTTAAAAATCGAAAAAAAAAGTTTGTAATTAGCGACGACAAAGTCGTCGCTAATTATTAAAAAATTAACGTATTAGCGACGACTTAATCGTCGCTAATTCGCGCGCGAAATTCACCCGCGGGAATTAGCGACGATTAAGTCGTCGCTAAAGAATTAAAAAAAAATCTCGTTTAAACATTTAGGGACGACAAAATCGTCGCTAATATCGTCGGTAAATGTTTAGCGACGATTAATTCGTCGCTAAATATATTTAGGCACGGACATTTAGCGACGATAAAAATCGTCGCTAAAGAGATTTAGCGACGATTATGGGGTTATTAGCGACGAAAAAAATCGTCGGTAATGGTGAGATTTGTTGTAGTGAATGTATTTCATGTTGATAATTTTTGCTTCAATCTTTTCACTGATGAAGTATCGATCGATCTCGATATGTTTTGTTCTATTGTGGTGGACTGGATTTTTAGCTATGCTGAGAGCGGCTTGATTATCACAAAAGAGCTTGATTGGACCTTCGATGATGATCTTGAGGTCATCGAGAACTCTCTTCAGCTAAATGCCTTCACATACTCCGCTGGCTAAAGACCTGAGCTCATCTTCAGCACTACTTCGTGAGACAACAGACCGTTTCTTGCGTCATCATATGACAAGATTTCCCCAGACATATGTGCACATATCTGATGTTGATCGTCGGTCTGGAACATATCCGGCCCAGTCCACATCTGTGAACACTTCGATACCACGACTTTGTCTTTTCTTGAAGGAGAGACCTGTCTCTGGGGCAGCTTTGAGATATTGGAGAATCCTCATAACTGCGTCCATGTGAGTTTTCGAAGGATATATTACTCATGAATCGACTTATCATACTTACTGCGAATCCAATATCTGGTCTCGTGTGAGTGAGGTAGATGAGTTTTCCTACGAGCTGCTGAAATCTTTCTTTGTCGGTGGCGGCCTCGGTGGTGCGAGCTAGAAGTTTCACATTGGCATCCATCGTAGTGTCAACTGGTTTGCAGCCGAGCATGCCAGTTTCTTTGAGAAGATCCAAAGTGTACTTGTGCTAGGATACAGAGATGCCCTTTTTCAGATCAAGCTACCTCCATGCCGAGGAAGTATCCCAGGTTGCCGAGGTCCTTGACTTGGATGACAAAGTCTGCTTCAGTCTCTTGATCTCTTCTAGATCGTCTCCAGTGATGACTATGTCGTCTACATACACACTAAGGATGGTGTGCTTGCCTTGTGCGGAGATCTTTGAGAAGATTGTCGAATCTGCTTGACTCTGCTTGTAGTCGTAACGCTTGAGCACATTGGTGAATTTTCTGAACCACGCTCGAAGGGACTGTTTTAGTCCATATAGAGATTTTTTGAGTTTGCAGATTTTGTTGGCACCTTAACCATTGTCGAATCCTGGTGGGAGTTGCATGTAGACTTCCTCTTCCAGTTCGCCATTCAAGAAGGCATTCTTCACATCGAGCTGAATGAGGGGCCAATCTAAGTTGGTTGCTAGTGAATGAAAGATCATGATGGTGTTGGACTTCACGACCGGAGTGAACGTCTCTTGATAGTCGATGCCATATGCCTGAGTGTATCCTTTTGCGACAAGACGAGCTTTGAATCTCTCCATTGTGCCATCTAGATTGTGTTTGATGGTGAAGAGCCATCTACATCCAACAGTTCACTTGCCTGGTGGCATCTCGATGATGTCCCACGTATCATTCTGTTTGAGGGCTTGGATCTCGGCATGACTAGCATCTCGCCACGCTGGAATCTGAAGGGCTTCCTCGATGGATTGTGGCAATTTTCCTTCGTCTAACTTCGCCACGTAGGCTTGGTAGCCCGTAGATAGGTTCCCATACTACACATAATTCCCCACCTTGTATTGACCACACGACCGAGTAGGTTTTCTCAATGCAATAGGTAAGTCCGGAAATGAGGTGTTACCTTGTTCAGTATTGTCGCGGTTCAGGTTCGGAGAGACATCCTGTTCGCGAGCTTGTACCGGACTCTGGGTGATGTTCAGTTCGCATGGAGAAGGTTTAGAGGTTTGCGAGCTGGGAGTCAGAGGCAGACTGGGCGAGGTGATCATGTTTTGGACAGATGGGGGAATCAAGATCGGACTTGGGAGAACTGTGTTTGTAAGAAGTGGTGAACTAGGTGGACTATGAGACGAGGTGAATTCTGGGTTTATGATGAACCAATTTAGGAAGTCATTTTCAATATTATCCCCCTGACGAGTTGAATTGGCGAAGTAAAGACTTAACTCATGAAAAGATACATCCATGGAGACTGAATTTTTGTGACCAGGGTTCATAGCATTTGTAGCCTTTCTGAGTTGCTGAATAGCCAAGGAAGATGCATTTAAGTGAATTTGGTTCTAGTTTACCTAGGTTATAAGAATGGGTGAAGACTGAACAGCCGGATACTTTCGCTGTAGTGTTGAGATGAGACAAGAATGAGGATATATGTCGAGAAGGACTCGGGCTGGGATTTTGTAGCCAAAGATACACTAGGACAAACTGGAGCTTTAGACGCGACAAAAGTCGTGTCTAAAGCCCCAAAAGTCGCGTCTATATGAGCAATAGACGCGACTTCAGACGCGACTATGCTTGCGTCTGTATGTTCGTGTCTGTTGATCAACAGACGCGAGAAGTCGCGTCTGTTGATAGACACGACATTCAGACGCAACAACTCGCGACTAAATGTCAATTTTATTGTTGGCTCATACAGACGCGAGAAGTCGCATCTGTTGATAGACACGACATTCAGACGCAACATCTCGCGTCTAAATGGCAATTTTGTTGTTGTCTCAAATGCTTCCCACCTTTTGACGGGAGAGATACAGACGCGACTTCTCGCGTCTGAAGAGTTTTGTGAAACTTCTACAGACGCGAGAAATTGCGTCTAAATAAGTTCCCGCCAAGAAGCGGGAAATATATTAGACGCGAGTACTCGCGTCAAAAATTGTTTTTTTTATAATGGTTTCGCTGTGCTATAATGGTTTGAAATTTTGAATTTTATATATATATATATATACATATATATATATATATATATATATATATATATTACTATTCGTTTGAATTAGAATTAATGATTAAATTTTTTATTATGTTTGTAACTACTTCCACTAGCTATCAATTGGGCACTTAGGACAAACCAAATCAAGTTCAGATTCGTGTATATGAAAATAGCTATCTAGGTTTAACTTAAGATTTTGGATTTGCAACACCTAATCCGATTTTTTCATCAACAAAAAGAACACAAATCATAAAAATGCTCAAGAACAGGGGATCATATATGGGCAGCAATACTTAGTGGGAAAAAGACTTGCATTAATTATTATCTACCAAACACGTGGCCGTTTTTTTTAAACACTTTCTTGAGGAAAATAATCAAGTGACTGTTTAACATGTCTATGTGTAAAAATGTACTTGGGACTTGGGAGACGAGATAATGACTCTACAAAACATTTGGGATTGCATAAGCAAGCTAATAAGAATTGCTTCAAAGTAGCTTACAAGGTTGACACATCACTATTCTTTGAAATAACCAGACAATAATATCATTATGGCCATAATTCTCCAGCAAGTGAAATGGGGACAGATATTGAAAAGCTTTCGAGGTAGAGAGAACATATTCTTGTGAAACATAAGGGTTCAATCTTGCATGTGTCTTTTTAATCTTCTTGGTTTCTAAGAGCTTTATGTAAAATATATATTTTAAGGCATCTTATTTGAGACACACACGACCAAGCGAAGAGATGTACCAAGCCTGCGTTGAAAATAATACCAATTCAAAAAATTTTGTAACCTTAACAATTAACAAGTATTTTATTATTATTATGAAACAGGTATACAATTTTTAATTTTTTTTACCATTATTTGTCTCAATTAATCTCTTTCAAGTGAAAAAACATCTATAATTTTTTTTCTTCATAATTTGTATCCTAACCTGACGGATTTTTGGGCGAGTTGTGAGAAATTAAGGATCGATTGGCAGATTTATCGAGCGGTGGAACGGACGCGGTGGACTTCTACGAACCAGGCCTTGGACTTCGGTTTCTCAATTTCTTCGCAAACACGCCACTGAATGTTTGCCTGCACTGATAATCAAATCAAACTCTATGTAATCAGGACAATATTCTCTCAGTCACAGCTGCAACACATATGTATTTTTTCAGAGCTTCAAAAGACCATCAACACACAAGTAATCAGGACAATATTCTCTCAGTCATAACTGCAAAACATGTATTTTACAGAGCTTCAAAAGACCACCAACACACAAATAATCAGGACAATATTCTCTCAGTCATAGCTGCAAAACATATGTATTTTTTCAAAGCTTCAAAAGACCATCAACACACAATAAAAGAACACCTACAGAGTAAGATATAGAGAGGCCAAAAAAAAAATGAAGTAAGAGACACAAAAAAAAACTCATCTTCTGCCTAAAAGTACACTAATGAAATATCAAGCTGCTAATATGAATTAAGTTTCAATAATGAAAGACCAAGCTGAATATGAACATCGATATCTATGAAAATCTTGTGCAAAAGACATCAATAATAACTTGATATAAATGAGCCGTACCTTGATTCCCTCGAGTTTCTTTATAAGCCTTGGGATATATTCACTGCAATAATATCAAATGTGAAAGAATCAAACGTTGTCAACAATGGTACTTCAGATAAACTGAACAAAAAATGGAACTCTTGCTGATAAAAGAAAAGCAAACAGAGCCATTTTCTGAATGAATAAGTAACAAGTAAGGATAGTCTAAAACTAATAGAGAGACAACACAAGATAAGAAAAAAAATTAAAAATTAAAATGAAAAATGAAACCACGAAACGGTAAAAAAAAAAAGTACCGTCAACACACGCTGAATGCAGCGGACCAGCATCAATATGTTTCACCTAATCCGTTTACACAATAGCGAGAAAGAAAGAAACAAACAAAATACCATAAGCAGTTTTCGACTAATCTTTCCTAACATTCATATCTAAAACCTGTTCTTAGGTTTTTGGTCTTGGAATAATATAAGTAGAACTTAACTTTAGATACATCTCAATAACGCAATTGATACACTCTGTAGCATCAAACAAACACAAGCACAACCGCAGATAAAGCTCATAACATTCAGTATTTACACAAACACAATTCTATCTCAGAACATTTAGTATTTACCCAATGTTTAATATATGCCCAAACTCAGAGCAAGACACAAAATCTCACAGAGGAAAAAAAAGAAGCAAAAACGCACACAAAAAAATCAAATCAAATAACAATCAGAATTTCTAGGCGATCATACAAAACCAAAAAACATCCAGGCAACACTCATCAAATTCAACAAGCGATCAGACAAAACAAAAAAAACAATACTCTTCATCTGGACAGATTGAGTGAGAGAGACTCACCAGAACGAGTGGCGGAACAGCGGCGAATTTTTGGGCGGGCTCTGAGAGATCGATTGACGGATTTCTCGAGCGGCGGAATGATGGCGAACCTGAGACTTCTAGGAATTGAGGGAGCCGACTTCTGAGACAGAATGAGAGAGTGAGGGAGTGAGCGACACAGATAGAAGGAGAGAGATCGAATCACCTCAACGAGCGGCGGAGCGACGGCCGAAATCGCGCGGAGAAGACAATTTTGGATTTTTGGGAATCGCCAGACCTGGGTTGAGAGTGAAACCTGGGTTCGGAACGAGGGAGTGAGAGAGTGAGGACCTGGGTAGAGAGAAGGAACGAGAGAAACACTAAACACAAACAAGGCGGGACGGAGATGGCCGTCAATTTTCGGGAAATTGCATCGTACACGGAGTCAGGAAATCCCAATTTTTCGTGACAAATAAGTCACGAAATCCCAATTTTTCGTGATATATAAGTCACGAAAGTCCAATTTTTCGTGACATAGAAGTCACGAATTCCCATTTTTTCGTGACAAAGATGTCACGAATTCCCGAAATTTTGTGACAAAGAAGTCACAAAGTCCGAGCCAATTACGTGAAACATGCTCTCTTTCGCTCCTTTGATCTCGTTTGGTCCTCATAAACTTGCTTCTAGACTGTTAAATGAGTTGATTTGGAGGACTAACAACACTAATACATGATTATCAATAAATTTCCACATTAATGATAAGTTAGAGGGGAAAACAACATGCCGGACGGCATGACGTTAAACCTCATTAACCTATGTGCATATGTTTAGATTACTTGACATTGTTTTCCCATTTGAAATGATAAAAAAAATGTATCTTTCATAAAACTAATCTCCATTTGTTTCGTGACATAGAAGTCACTAAATTCCAATATTTCGTGACATATAAGTCATGAATTCGCATTTTTTTCGTGACAAATACGTCACAAAATCTCATAATTTCGTGATATAGAAGTCACGAAATCCGAGCCAATTACGTGAAACATGCTTTCTTTCGATCCTTTGATCTCGTTTGGTCCTCATAAATGTGCTTCTAAATTTTTAAATGAGTGGATTTGGGAGGACTAACAGTCCTAATACATGTGTTATCAATAAATCCCCACATTAAGGAGAAGTTAGAGGGGAAAACGACATGCCTTTAAATCTCATTCACATATGTTCATTTGTTTTAGACTACTTGACACTTTGTCCCATTAATTTGAAATGATGAAATAAGACAAATGGATGTATGTCAACAACAGTTCACAATACAAGACACATCAAAGCTTGATTTGGAGGATTAACAACGCTAATACATGAATTATCAATAAATACTCACATTAAAGATAAGTTAGAGGAGAAAACGACATGTCGGACGACATGACGTTCAACCTCATTAACTTATGATCTTATGTTTAGACTACTTGACATTCTTTTCCCATTTGAAATGATGAAATTGTACAAATTAATGTATGTCAACAACACTTCACAATGTACAAGATACATTCTTTCCTCAAGATCTTATAGGTAAGTAGAGCTTGGCTTACAATGTATTTTTTTCGATTTTTTAATTTTTATATTTATAAGAACCATCGGTCCCCGAATACGTATTTAGTGAAATAAAAGAGAGATTTCTCTTTAAATTCCATAAAAGTATCCAATTTCGTGACTGAAATGTCACGACAACGTACTGTTTCGTGACTTGAAGAGTTTTTTTCGTGACAGCTACGTCACGAAATCTCAATGTTTCGTGATATGAAAGTCATGAAATCTCCATTTTTCGTGACAGAAAAGTCACGAAATCCCCATTTTTCGTGATAGAAAAGTCACGAAATCCCCATTTTTCGTAACAAGAAAGTCACAAAAATTTATTGTTTTGTGTTATTATTTATTAAAAACTAATTTCATAAAAAAAAAATGTGTCTATTTTATTAATTATTTATGTGTGTAAATGTGACATAAAGGTAATTCTAATTTACGTGACAAAAAGGTGACATGTGTAAAATAAATCCTCATTTTTCGTGACATAGAAGTCACGAAATTCTAATTTTTCGTGGCATAAAAGTAACGAATTCCCCTTTTTCGTGACAAATACGTCACGAATTCTCATAATTTCATGGAAGAGAAGTCACGAAATCTGAGCCAAGTACGTGAAATATGCTCTCTTTCGATCCTTTGATCTCGTTTTAAATGATGAAATGGTACAAATTAATGTATGTCAACAACACTTCACAATACATGACAAATTCTTTCATCATGATCTTCTAAGTAAGTAGAGTTTGACTTACCATGTATTTTTTCAATTTTTTATTTTTATATTTATAACAACCATTGGTCCCTTAAGACGTATTTGATGAAATAAAAGAGAGATTTCTCATTAAATTTCATCAAAGTATCCAATTTCGTGACTGAAATGTCATGAAAACGTACTGTTTCGTGACTTGAAGAGTTTGTTTCGTGATAGATACGTCACGAAATCCTAATTTTTCGTGACAGGATAATCACGAAATTCCCATTTTTCGTGACAGAAAAGTCACGAAATCCTCATTTTTCGTGACAGGAAAGTCACGAAATCCCCATTTTTCGTGACAAGAAAGTCACGAAATCCCCATTTTTGTGACATAGAAGTCACGAATTCTCAGATATACGTGTCAATTACATGAAACATGCTCTCTTTCGTTCCTTTGATCTCGTTTGGTCCTCATAAACTTGCTTCTAGACTGTTAAATGAGTTGATTTTGAGGACTAATAACGCTAATACATGAGTTATCAATCAATTTCCACATTAAGGATAAGTTAGAGGGGAAAACGACATGTCGGATGACATGACGTTAAACCTCATTAACCTATGTTCATATGTTTAGACTACTTGACATTCTTTTTCCATTTGAAATGATGAAATTGTACAAATTAATGTGTGTCAACAACACTTCACAATACAAGACACATTATTTTCTCATAATCTTCTAGGTAAGTAAACATCATTCACCTATGTTCATATGTTTAGACTATTAAGATTCTTTTCCCATTTGAAATGATGAAATTGTAAAAATTAATGTGTGTCAACAACACTTCACAATACATGACATATTATTCACATATTATATTTTTATATTTTTTTTATTTTCCACATTATATTTATGTGTTTATTTTATTCAAATTCATGGAATTAAATCAAACTAATTTCATAAAAATAAAAATAAAAATGTGTCTAATTTATTAATTATTTATGTGTGTACATTATTATTTTCATGGAAGTTAAATCAAATTAATTTCATAAAAATAAAAAAATGTGTCTAATTTATTAATTATTTATGTGTGTACTTTAATATTTTCATTGAATTAAATCAAACTAATTTCATAAAAATAAAAAAGTGTCTAATTTATTAATTATTTATGTGTATACTTTATTATTTTCATGGAAGTTAAATCAAACTAATTTCATAAAAATTAAAAAAAAAATGTGTATTTTATTAATTATTTATGTGTACTTTATTATAACATATAAGGACAAAAAATAGAGAGAGAGAGAGAGAAAGGTAGGTGAAAGTGGGATCCATGAGACATTGCCATTTACAAAAAGTAAATAAATAAGGGTATAATAGTAATTACATAAATGAAAAAAATGTCTGAAGTCCTATTTGTGACCTTTAAAAAAAAAGTCCAAAAAAGTCATTTGCATTTTTTTTTACTCCTAGTTTTGGAAAACTCCCTATTTCTTAATACCACTATTTAACTTTATTGCAATTTTGTGGCTGAAAGGTTTTGGGCTTTAACCTATTAGTGCCTTTTGCTACTGAGAGAAACATACTAACGTTGCTTTCGCTTTCTCTTATCCAGACTTAAGGTCATTAATTAATTTTTTTAATAAAATAATAACTCAAAGTCCTAAAGGGAGATTTCCTTATCTAAGACTAAATTAAGGGTGATTTCCAATTTCCTATTTTTTCAAATATTTACCAAACTAGGATTAGTCAAAAAAACCATACCCTAAGTCAAATGAGAGATAATAAACTTTTACCTATTATACCCTTACCAACCTATCTCTTCTTTTTTTTTTCTCTTTTTCCCCGGTCGCCTCAGCCTATCTCTCACCCTAATTTTTTTTCCTAGCTCACATCTCAGTCCAGCAAAGCTTCCCTTCTCTCTCAGAATCACATCTCGGTGGTGGATCTCTTTCTCTCGCAGTCCAGCCCAGCTTCCCTTCTCGCTCCGAGTGTTCGATTTTTCTGTTCAGCCCACGTAATCATCTCTCTTCCTCTCGGAATCATCGCTGTTGTGGATCTCTCTCTCTCTCTCAATCTAGGTTCCCTTCTCGATCGGAGTCATCGCTGCCATAACAGGTCCGTCGTCGTATCCTCTTAATCTGCAAACCACTGTTCCCCTGGGTCGCCGGCCGAGAATCTGCAAACTTCGAGTCCTCGCGTATAATTGATCAGGTCCGTCGAGGGCACATTCTAGTGATCAGGTCTGTAGCAGATTTATGGTGAACGACACGTATAATTGATTTTGTGTGTTTCTTTATTAGTGCATGTTAGGTAATTAGTGACATGTGTACGATTTAGTGTGTCGGGGTAGGTGATTAGTGAAATCATAGTATATTAGTGACATGTACATGTAGTTACTTGTTTTTAGTTTATTGACATGTTTCTTGATTACTGACATTGTCATGTACCAGTAGTTAATTGTTTTAGGTTTAGTGACATGTTTATTGATTAGTGACATCAGTATATATTAGTAACATG
The DNA here is from genome assembly GCF_054948205.1 of Urtica dioica subsp. dioica. NCBI lineage: Eukaryota > Viridiplantae > Streptophyta > Magnoliopsida > Rosales > Urticaceae > Urtica > Urtica dioica. The sequence continues at coordinate 49,704,505 of NC_142757.1, read as the reverse complement.
TACAAGAGGGAATTATTTGAAGATGTAATGACATGTAAGTTTATTAGTGACATGTACAAGAAACTATTTGAAGATGCAGTGACATTGTTATTTGATTAGTGATAAATACTTGAGTCAATGATTTGAAGATTTAGGGACATGTTACCTAATTAGTGAAATCTGCATGTATTCGTTTAGTGACATGTCGTGTTTGAGATTTTTGATGTGCAGTTATGAAATGAGATATTTTTACGTTCGTCAAGCATAGCGGTGTATGGCTCAGAGACGACTATTACCAAGCCGGTGTTACACATGCATTGCTCATACCGCCGACGATAAACTACGAAGATTTTATGAAATTATTGTTTGTGGGTTCAGAGGGGAAGTTGAATCCAAAAATACATAGGTTGAATGTTAAATACGAAACTGAAGGAGCGGTAAAACCTGTAACGATTGACTCTGACATGAGTTTGGCTTGTTATTTGCACATTCGGAAACAGATCTCGGATACAAGGAAATTCTCCCTGGTTTTGGATATTTTACCTTTGGGCGAAGAAAATGACACTGCGCGTGTGGGTTCAACTCCGAACACAGTCGAGAGTGGTTGTGCAAAAGTTGAACCTGCAGAACTCCCAACTCCACAAGACAGAGGAGCAGAAGTCCCACCTCCACAAGAATGAGTTGCAGTCGATCCACCTCGAGAAGACCAACTCCTAGAAGACTCCACTCCAGCCTTACATGAGATGGGTAATGAGCGCGGCAGCGATGAAGGTGATGAATCGGGTGAGAGCATTTATTCTGGTGAATCTGGTGCGTCTTCTGAAGCGCATGGGTTGACAACGAGTATGGATGTGTTGTCAATGGTGCCCACAAGAAGAGTAGTAGTGTCTATTTATGTACATTTGATGTCATATAGTCTTACGAAGACTCTTGCTTGTAATTGCTTATTCATTAATATAAAGTTGAAACGTTCATTCAATCTTCCTTGTTTGAAGCTTTATGATAAAACCTTAGTCTTTAGTCCATAAACAAACTAAACAACTTGCGAAGAGACAAATGTAGATTTGAATGAACAAACTCTTCGTAGTTTGCTTAAAACGATATATTCGCAATCTTAGGGTCAAAGGACTATTGACCTCAGTACGATTGTTAGAAGAATCTATGATGTCTGGTTATGAGGCATTGAGAGTTGGAGACTCTATAGTTCTTCTAGGTATCTTCCGAAGGTACTGAATTGACCAGTGCACTTCTAGAGACAAGATAAGAACAAACCATTTAACCTCTTATGTCTCGAAGTCACTGTGTATGAATTGCATCATGCTTACCTTAATCCTGAAATGAGACATGCCATTTCACACCTTAGTATTCTCATTTGAGAAAGTTAGAGTTCGGACTCACTATGTGATTCCGAACAGGGCCTATTGGTGAAGTACTAAGTTGTGAGTATGTCATGAGTAACTTTGTGAAGTTCTCATAGATATGGAATTCATGTACAAGATTGCTGAAATGCAATGTATGTCACCTCATGCTTTGTTCCTTGGAATGTGAATAAATAAACTGGCCAGTGTCCAAATTGAGTCCTGACTCTTTTGGATGAAACAATGTGACTTGTTAGCTCCTCGTCAATACATTGTTTCTAACTTATTCACAAGCGACAAAGGAGTTGAGGAAATAACAGCTAGAAGGGTAAAATGGTAATTTAGTAAATCCCGACTAGCTGATGACATTCATTAAGGGTAGCATAGATAATATTCAGTAGATCCGTTCATTATAATTAGGTGAATTCTTGAGTAGAAAATAAATTCATTTGAACCGAGAGATTTTCAGTGTCAGCTCTTTAGTGGAGTCAGTTGGCATTAAGCTAAACTTGGAAAAGGTTTGTGAACTTTTGAGTCCAAGTGTTTAGCTCAAGCTTTGTTCATTTGGGTCCATGAGGTCACTGTCACGAATCACATCGATAGGAATAGTTAAACTGGAAGCTAAGTCAAAACAAGAACGAAAATAGTTAAAAGAGTATTTTTGTCTTTTGAGACAAAGGATGAAATGAATGTCAATAAATTTTTTGACAAGTTCATTTGATGACTTAATGTCACTCGGCCATGACTTGATCATTGGGCCTCGTGAATTAATTTCGTTTCATAAGAATTTTATTGAAAATTCTAAATGGGTCTTTTCTTATGTTGTCATGAACAAGTGAAGAAAATTCTAGAAGCCTTTTCTAGACATAATGGGCGCCCAAATACGCAAGAGAAAGAGAATTCTTTTTGTGCATTAATGTATGAAGATACTTGCCAAAAGAAAAAGAGGAAACAAATTTCCTCTAAGAGGCATAAGGGATTTCGGCCAAACAAGCTTAGAGAGAGCAAGGAATAAAAGAGGAAACAAATCCAAGGTGTCATTAAGGCACATGTTGGTCGTGTGACTTGGATGGGAATGGGCAATAAAGATTGCTCATAAAGGCTTGAAAAATAAGAGGAAACCACTTCTTTCCAAGGCCAACCCTTCTCCTATAAATAGGACCCTCATTCATCTCATTCTATTCATTCCACAGAAGTTAGAGATTGAGAGCTTCTCTGTCTAGAACTTGTGGTTGCCGCCCCTCTTCTCTCTCTCTAGTTTATTTTCGATTTTTCTTGTCTTGGCACCTAGGTCCTCACTCGACCAAGTGTTTAGCTCTGCGACTTCAAGACTTGTTCTTAAGTCGTAGTGTTTAAAAGTGCCCACTCACCGATATTCCTTTATTTCGAGTGATTTAGTGATAGAAACTTTCGTGGTTGCTCGAGGTGCCGAGGAAAGAAAGAGAGACGTGCTGCGAGGGGAGACGAGCGTTGCAAACTTTCCAAAAGCTTCTTCAAGGTTCAAGCTTCAAGAAAGGTTAGTAAACTTCTTAGCTCATATTAGTTTTAATTACATGTACTTGCACTTGTCTAGGTTAGTAAAAACCGTTTTTACTTGTAAAAGAAAATTTTTAAAATTCCGCCGCTTCCCGAAGCGTTAATTATTTTCTTAAACCCTAGATCGATTCCAACAAATGGTATCAGAGCTATGGTCAAAGATTAGCATGTACATGTTTTTAAAATTATGAGCTTGAAAATCGTTTTCGAAAGTTTACTAATTTTGTGACAAGTTAGAATTGTTATCTTAGATTTTTTTTAATTTATTGCTCTTGCCTTTAAATTAAAAATCATGTTGATTTTCTATGAGTTTGAGATGTTTTTAAAACACATTAGAATCAGTTCTAAAATTTTTTAATTTTTTATATTGAAAAACGTGTTTTAAAGGTTTGAGAAATTTCGAGTAAAATTTTGTGACTAGTTATATTGTCTTGCTAGTTTCTTTTTTTTACTTGAATCGTTTTATGCTTGTTGTTATTTCTTTTATGCCTTGTTATTACCTTGCTAATAAAACACAAATAAAAGCTTTAACAACCTTCATAAAACGTTCCGTTATACTCGATTCTTTTTCGCACCTAAATAGGACCAAGCTTTAATTATTTCTTTTTCTTGGAGCTGGAGTAAACCCACATTAAAAGTGGCATAACTCTTTGCTCAGAACTCGAAATATAATGATTCTTGAATTAAATTAAAGCTCTGTCTGTCCTCTGTCCAATGCCACCGGTTTCGGCTCAAAAGGACATCGGAGCCGCCAGATATGGCGATTTTACTCCGAGGTGCACGGCTGTGCTGAAACTCCAGTTTTTTAGAAATCCGGATTTTCAAACCCCACTACCATGAGTTATAGAACTCTAATGAGAAAATTTTCTTGAGCAAAAATGTTTTTTATGTTTATAAACATGATGTGTAAGATTAAAATGTTTTGATTTTTGAAAAGTTTAATTGAAATTGAGTTTTTACAAAACTAGTTTGAATTTTGAAAAACCGTTTTCACTTTCAAACTTGAAAATATTTTGTCCTCCAAACCAAATAAGTTTTCAAAATGTTTTCAAAACTATATCTATATCACATATGTTCAAAATCTATATGCTCTTAAAAATTTGAGTGGGAGGTCTCCTTGTAGACAAGCCGAAAAATAAAAAGATGTGTAATCTCAAACTTTCAAGTGTTCGAGTGAGTTGAAGTTCACACTTCCCTCATGCACTTTCCCGAAATAGAAAATAGGAAAAGATCGAGTATGTACCTTGTGCCTTTATGCACTAATACTGCTCTGAACATGTCGATCTAGGATTCTCTTCTAGTTGTCCGCTATGTCGCTCTCTAAATCTGTTTCCGAACTTATAAGAGTCGATGAACCAACTCCAAAAACTAAGTGGGAGGGTTATACTTGTTGTTTGTAACCCACGATCCCCAACACTAATGAAAAGTGCAAGTGTCGCCGGACTAAGAGTCACCCTCGTGGCCCTCTCTTAAATGAGAGTACTCAAGGGCGCTTTGCTCTGATCATTGCTCAATGAGCTACGTCCGAGAGTGAGACGATGATGGCAAGGCCTCCCCTTGGGGGATTGTTTTTCAAAGTTGACCTTTTGGACTAAGTGGTTGGTTGCACACTTAGACTCAATCCCTAGTAATCCTCCCTCGAGGCCCTGCGAAAGGATGTGAGTGATCAAACCAATTTACAAGGTGGCTAGTCAAAATAGATGTATTGACATCTTGGCTTAGCATTAATGATGTGTCATTTACTTATAAAAGGATATTTTTTGCGGCCTTCTCTTGAGGGAGTAAATTATCGTTTGGTTTATAACACCTTTGGATTTTATAAAAGTCTTAATAAAACTTAAATCCTAAACCAAAGACTAATCATAAACTTGTTTCAACTTAAATAAGCAATTTGTCTCTCAACCATCTCTCAATCATCCTTTCCTCGAAAAAACTCGAAACCATGAGCTACGTTAGATTCGAAACATAACCTCGACATAATACCTACCATTAACAAGCACAAATGGGTACTCACCACCCCGTGTCCTCCTCTGACGAATGATGATTCAACTCAAGAGGACAATGACGCCTTAGCGGCCTGGCTTCGATCTGATGAGATTGTGAGGTGCTATATGTTAGCATCTATGAACAATATGCTGAAAAAGCAACATCGTGACATCGAGACTGCCGCTGACATGCTCTACAATCTCCTTGAGATGTTTGGAGGGCAAAGGCGTCAAGCAAGGCAAAAAGCAGTCCGACAGTTTATGAACTGTCATATGAAGGCTAGGACTCTTGTTAGAGACTTTATGATACTGATCATTAGTTTTCTAAATAAAATGGAAATCCTAGGATCTGAGATTGATGGGAAGAATGTCATAGATGTGATCTTAGAAACTCTCCCCGCATCTCTTGATACCTCCAAGATGAACTACTCCATTAACAAGCTAAAGTACACTGTTACCAAGCTTATGGAGGAACTTCACACTGCTGTAGGTCTCACTAAGAGAAAGAGAAATCAAGGAGAGGCACATGCTACTGAGCACACAGCCTCCGCCTCTAGAACTGAGAAGGGACCTTACAAGGCCGATAAAAAGAACTGTCCCGCCTATCTCAAAGCAAAGGAACATAGTATTGTACTAGTTACCGAAGCATGCTTAGTAGCTGATAATGTATCAATGTGGATTCTTGACTCCGCTGCTACTAACCATATTTGTTGTTCCTTGAATGGTTTCAAGAAAACCAAAAGCTTAGAGGAAGGCGAGTTCTGTTTCAAATGGGGTGATGGGAGCCTGGTGTCTGCAAAGGCTGTGGGATCCGTGACGCTGTCTTTTGAAGACCGCACTTTAAACTTGAATAATGTTTATTTTTTTCCTACCTTTGGGAAGAACTTAATATCCGTTGCTCGACTTCTTGAGCAAGATTATTGTTTAAAGTTCATTAAGAATGGAATTCGTATTTCATTTCCTGATAATTCTTTTGTCACCGATGCATGTATGAAGAATGCTCTTTTCTACATCTATCCCACTCAACCTTCTCTTTTAGACACCGAAATAGATAATGATCTAATTAGGGAGCCAAAGAGGATCAAACTTTCTGAATCCTCCGATCTAACAAAATCAACATACCTTTGGCACTTAAGACTTGGTCATATCAGTCTAGATAGGATTAAGAGACTTGTGAGGGACGGTCCACTCCAAGACTCTGCAATACGTTCACTACCTACTTGTGAATCCTGCATAGAAGGAAAAATGACTAAGCGACCTTTCTCCGATAAGGGTCGAAGAGCCACTGAGTTGCTGGAACTAATACATTCTGATGTATGTGGTCCGCTCAGCCAACAGGCACGTGGAGGATACGAATACTTCATTACCTTCACCGATGATTACTCGCGATATGGTTTTGTCTATTTGCTCAAACACAAATCCGAGACCTTTAACGTATTTAAGGTCTTTAGGGCTTTAGTGGAAAAGAAAACTGGCAAAGTGATCAAAACCCTTTGATCTGATCGAGGTGGTGAGTATATGTCTAGAGAGTTCGATGACTTTCTTAAAAAAGAAAGTATCGCTTCTCAGCTTACCGCACCTGGCACACCTCAACAAAACGGAGTGTCAGAGAAAAGGAACCGAACTCTAATGGAGATGGTTATATCAATGATGAGTTACTCATCACTCCCTCATTCCTTTTAGTGATATGCCCTCGAAACAGCCGCTTATATTCTGAACCAAGTTCCGTCCAAAACGGTTCCTGGTACTCCTTATGAACGATGGACTGGCCGTAAAGTTAGTTTTGGCCACATCCGAATTTGGGGTTGCCCTGCACATGTACTAAGGCAAAAGACTAGCAAGTTGGCTAGTAGGTCAGAATTGTGCCTGTTTGTGGGATATCCAAAGGAAACCAAAGGTTTCATCTTCTATAGTCCCGAGGACGATAAGACTTTCGTTAGCATGAATGCTCGTTTACTTGAGGAGGACTTCATGAAGGATGCAAAACCTAGAAGCAAAATTGTGCTTGAAGAAAAGTTGGGTGAGGAAGCTTCTACCTCATTTGTAAGAAATGTTCTTACCCCAACTGAAACACAACCTAACTCATCAGAATCTCGTCAAGTAGTACTTAGACGTAGTGGGAGGGCTACTCAAAAGCCTGACAGGTACATGTCTTATGGAGACTCTCTTGTAGCCGTCTCTGACATGGATGATCCTGTTTCCTATAGCCAAGCGATGGCTTGTTCTGAATCAAACCTTTGGCTTGACGCCATGAAAGTTGAAATGCACTCGATGTATGTCAACAATGCCTGGAAACTTGTAGACCTTCCTGAAGGGATTAAACCCGTAGGGTGTAAGTGGATATACAAGAAGAAAAGGGGTCCTGATGGGAACGTCGAGACGTTCAAAGCACGACTTGTGGCGAAGGGTTATACCCAAAAAGAGGGGATTGACTATGAAGAAACCTTCTCGCCAGTCGCGATGCTTAAATCCATCCGCATACTCTTATCCATAGCTGCAGCTCTCGACTATGAGATCTGGCAAATGGATGTCAAGACAGCCTTTCTGAATGGCAATCTTGACGAGCGCATTTACATGGCTCAACCAGACGGTTTCATGGAAGAAGGTCAAGAGACCAAGGTTTGTGAGTTGCTTAAGTCCATTTATGGATTAAAGCAAGCATCTAGGTCATGGAATATTAGATTCGATGAAACTGTAAAAATCTTCGGCTTTGAACAGTCAATAGATGAGCCTTGTGTTTACAAGTTAATACACAAAGGCAAAGTTGTGTTTCTGGTACTATATGTCGATGATATACTACTCATTGGTAATGACGTGGGTAAGTTATCTGAGGTTAAGGTCTGGCTGGCAAAGCAATTCGATATGAAGGATCTAGGAGAAGCCGCGTACATTCTGGGGATCCAAATCTTTTGAGATAGGAAAAACCGGACCCTATCGCTCTCTCAAGCATCTTATATTGATAAGGTGATGGATCGCTTCTCGATGCAAGACTCCAAAAAGGGTCAAACACCCTTTAGGCATGGAGTTTCACTCTCTAAGGACCAGTCTCCCAAGACTGCACAAGAGATTGAAGACATGAGGAAAATTCCTTACGCCTCTGCCGTAGCAAGCCTCATGTATGCTATGCTTTGCACTAGACCTGACATTTGTTTCACCGTTGGCGTAGTTAGCCGTTTCCAATCCAACCCTGGACCCGAGCACTGGATTGTTGTTAAGCATGTTCTTAAGTATCTTCGAAGAACTAGGAACTTGATGCTTACATACTCAGGTACTGACCTGACTATGACGGGATATACCGACTCCGATTTTCAAGCGGATAAGGATTCCAGGAAATCCACTTCGGGATCTGTGTTCATCCTTAATGGTGGAGCTGTTGTGTGGAGAAGTATTAAGCAATCTTGCATTGCTGACTCCACAATGGAAGCAAAATATGTGGCTGCTTGTGAAGCATCCAAAGAGGCTGTATGGCTTAGAAAATTCCTTAAGTATTTGGAAGTTGTTCCGAACGTCGACGAGCCCATGACCCTTTATTGTGATAATAGTGGGGCTGTCGCTAACTCAAAGGAACCTCAAAGCCATAAGCGCTCTACACATATTGAGAGGAAATACCATTTGATTCGAGAGATCGCGCAACGCGGAGACGTGGAGGTGAAGTAGATCTCTGGCAGATCTATTCACCAAGGCCCTAGCGAACATGGTCTTCGACCAACTTCGAGAGGGATTAGGCATGTAGGACTACTCACATCTTCTTTGAGTCAAGTGGGAGTTTGTTGTTAATGGTGCCCACAAGAAGAGTAGTAGTGTCTATTTATGTACATTTGATGTCATATAGTCTTACGAAGACTCTTGCTTGTAATTGCTTATTCATTAATATAAAGTTGAAACGTTCATTCAATCTTCCTTGTTTGAAGCTTTATGATAAAACCTTAGTCTTTAGTCCATAAACAAACTAAACAACTTGCGAAGAGACAAATGTAGATTTGCATGAACAAACTCTTCGTAGTTTGCTTAAAACGATATATTCGCAATCTTAGGGTCAAAGGACTATTGACATCAGTACGATTGTTAGAAGAATCTATGATGTCTGTTTATGAGGCATTGAGAGTTGGAGACTCTATAGTTCTTCTAGGTATCTTCCGAAGGTACTGAATTGACCAGTGCACTTCTAGAGACAAGATAAGAACAAACCATTTAACCTCTTATGTCTCGAAGTCACTATGTATGAATTGCATCATGCTTACCTTAATCCTGAAATGAGACATGTCATTCACACCTTAGTATTCTCATTTGAGAAAGTCAGAGTTCGGACTCACTATGTGATTCCGAACAGGGCCTATTGGTGAAGTACTAAGTTGTGAGTATGTCATGAGTAACTTTGTGAAGTTCTCATAGATATGGAATTCATGTACAAGATTGCTGAAATGCAATGTATGTCACCTCATGCTTTGTTCCTTGGAGTGTGAATAAATGAACTGGCCAGTGTCCAAATTGAGTCCTGACTCTTTTGGATGAAACAATGTGACTTGTTAGCTCCTCGTCAATACATTGTTTCTAACTTATTCACAAGCGACAAAGGAGTTGAGGAAATAACAGCTAGAAGGGTAAAATGATAATTTAGTAAATCCCGACTAGCTGATGACATTCATGAAGGGTAGCATAGATAATATTCAGTGGATCCGTTCATTATAATTAGGTGAATTCTTGAGTAGAAAATAAATTCATTTGAACCGAGAGATTTTCAGTGTCAGCTCTTTAGTGGAGTCAGTTGGCATTAAGCTAAACTTGGAAAAGGTTTGTGAACTTTTGAGTCCAAGTGTTTAGCTCAAGCTTTGTTCATTTGGGTCCATGAGGTCACTGTCACGAATCACATCGATAGGAATAGTTAAACTGGAAGCTAAGTCAAAACAAGAACGAAAATAGTTAAAAGGGTATTTTTGTCTTTTGAGACAAAGGATGAAATGAATGTCAATAAATTTTTTGACAAGTTCATTTGATGACTTAATGTCACTCGGCCATGACTTGATCATTGGGCCTCGTGAATTAATTTCGTTTCATAAGAATTTTATTGAAAATTCTAAATGGGCCTTTTCTTATGTTGTCATGAACAAGTGAAGAAAATTCTAGAAGCCTTTTCTAGACATAATGGGCGCCCAAATACCCAAGAGAAAGAGAATTCCTTTTGTGCATTAATGTATGAAGATACTTGCCAAAAGAAAAAGAGGAAACAAATTTCCTCTAAGAGGCATAAGGGATTTCGGCCAAACAAGCTTAGAGAGAGCAAGGAATAAAAGAGGAAACAAATCCAAGCTGTCATTAAGGCACATGTTGGCCGTGTGACTTGGATGGGAATGGGCAATAAAGATTGCTCATAAAGGCTTGAAAAATAAGAGGAAACTACTTCTTTCCAAGGTCAACCCTTCTCCTATAAATAGGACCCTCATTCCTCTCATTCTATTCATTCCACAGAAGTTAGAGATTGAGAGCTTCTCTGTCTAGAACTTGTGGTTGCCGCCCCTCTTCTCTCTCTCTCTCTAGTTTATTTTCAATTTTTCTTGTCTTGGCACCTAGGTCCTCACTCGACCTAGTGTTTAGCTCTGCGACTTCAAGACTTGTTCTTAAGTCGTAGTGTTTAAAAGTGCCCACTCACTGATTCTTTTATTTCGAGTGATTTAGTGATAGAAACTTTCGTGGTTGCTCGAGGTGCCGAGGAAAGAAAGAGAGACGTGCTGCGAGGGGAGACGAGCGTCGCAAACTTTCCAAAAGCTTCTTCAAGGTTCAAGCTTCAAGAAAGGTTAGTAAACTTCTTAGCTCATATTAGTTTTAATTACATGTACTTGCACTTGTCTAGGTTAGTAAAAACCGTTTTTACTTGTAAAAGAAAATTTTTAAAATTCCGCCGCTTCCCGAAGCGTTAATTATTTTCTTAAACCCTAGATCGATTCCAACAGGATGAAGGATCCGTCAAAGTGGTTGATATCGATTCCCCAACAACTGTTTATAAAGGAGGAATGTACGCGAACAAAAAAGCATTGCAAATGCATTTGAGCTTGTTTGCGATTCAAAATCATTTCAGTTACAAGACCCGAAGCTCTACTAGAACGTATATCCATGTGGTTTGCCGCGATCCTACGTGCACTTGGGCTGTTCGGGCAGTTAGGATGAGGAACACGAGCATATTTCAGATTCAGAGGTGATTAATTCTGCCACTTACAAACTTGGTTTTTTTATGATTATTTTTATTTATCTGTATGTATGAAGTATGTAGTCAGTAGGGACAAGTTTAGATATATGCAAAATGGCTTAAGAAGTAAGTAGTGATGTATTTATCGATTTAGCCGTTGACATATGTCATAACATCTGATCTTTTCAGATTCGACTCTGTTCATACATGTTCGACGGAGTTCAGAAATGGAACGCACCCCCAGGACACCTGTACTTTGATAGGGAGTTTTATGAAGGACAAATACAGAGATCCCACATTGTCTCCGTATAGGCCGAGAGACATCATGGCTCACATGCAGAAGAATTATGGGGTGGACGTGAAGTATAAAAAAGCTTGGAGAAGCAAAGAGAAGGCGTTGGAGTTGTTATACGGCACCGACAAAGAATCTTTCGCTAATTTACCTTCGTTGAAGTTCATGATAGAGCAAATTAATCCAGGTTCTTCCCTCGACATTGTGACCACTGTACGAGCCCGGTATTTCAAAAACATTTTCATGTCTCTTAGCGCATGGAAACGAGGATGGAAGTGGTGTCGTCCTGTTATTATCGTTGACGGTACATTTTTGAAGAATTAGTTTAAAGGTACTCTCTTTTCGGCCTGCGCGATGGACGCAAACGAGCAGATCTTCCCCCTAGCATTCGGTGTTGGAGATTCGGAGACTGCATCTGGGTGGGTTTACTTCTTGACGAAGTTAAGAGAGGCAATCGGGGAGAGGGAACATCAAGTCATCGTGTCCGACAAGAACAAAGGAATAAAACGCGCCGTCGAAAAGGTATTTACTCACTTGGAGCACGGATACTGCATGTTCCATCTACTGCAAAATGTGAGAAATAAGTTTAAAGAATTGACGAAACAAGCGAAGTGGAAATTTTTCGGTGCTGCAAATGCGTACACGGTCGTTGAGTGGGAAAAGTTTATGGTTATGCTTGATGAGGAGAACCCAGCAATTCGAGCCTATCTTCTGGATGTCGGTCCGGCCAAGTGGGCGCGCTCTCATTTCAGCGAGAAAAGGTACCCTATTATGACATCGAACAATGCCGAGTCTCTTAACGCAGTACTTCTTAAATCTAGGGAGTTCCCGATATCGAAGATCGTCGATTTCTTGAGGGAGAGAATGACAAAATGGTTTTTTGAACGGAGGCAACGTGCCACTGAAACCGTAACGCATCTTTCTGTTAACGCACACCTCAAATTAGTCGGTTACATCGCGGAAGCTTCTGGAATGCAGGTACTAATTCAGTAAACCACATGTCGTTAGTCTTTGATATAAGTATTTATTTAGTTACATGATCGACTTTAATGACATGTTACTTTTGTAGTGACGTGTTACCTTATTAGTGACATGTTAACTTATTAGTGACATGCGACCTTTTTAGTGACATGTTACATTTTGTAGTGACATGTTGCCTACTGCACTATTGACAAGGTTAGTGACAGGTTATCAAATTCGTTGTTTGTACAGGTAAATCCATCCTCTGTGTACGAATTCGAGGTCATTGACAAATTTGGAAAAGCATGGGCTGTCAACTTATACCACAAGACATGCACATGTCGTGTGTTTCAAGTTGACAATTTCATATGCCCTCATGGGATTGCAGCTTGTCGGCATCGAAATTTCGTGGTAGAAGATTATATTTCGACATACTATACAACAGAAAACTGGGCATCTGCTTACACAGGTGTAATTCATCCATACGGCAACAAAGAGACATGGCAAATCTCGGAAGAAGTGAAGCAAATCATTGTTGAAGCACCAAGATGTTACAAGCGACAGGCCGGCAGACCTAAGAAGACCAGGACTCCATCTCAAGGGGAAGGGGACGTGGCTACTGGAAGAAAATGAAGTCGGTGTCGTGGAGTAGGACACAATCGTGCCACATGTCGAAACCCGATCCCGTTGAAAGTCCGGCGTGCATTATGAAACTCAATCCCATATCGTTGAATCAAGACATTGATTATTCAATTTGTTTTTCCTCAGACATATTTATCACCATAATTTGTAAGCAGGCTGATGTCCATAGTGACATGTATGCGTCTGTAGTGACACACATGTCGCTATTGTTGTTGGGACTTTTAGTGACTCATTTACGCGTTCAATGATATCATTAGTGACATATTACATTGATTTGATTAGTAGTGACATTGTTGGTTGGTAGCGTTAGAACTTTGTAGTGGTTGGCGGCATTTAATATTATGGGTAGGTAACTAAGTGACTAGTTATTTGCGGTTGTAGTGACATGAAGATGACATTAATGACATGTTTATGTCCATAGTGACATCTTTTCGTCGCTAGTGACACCGTTGTCACTAGCTTTGGGGTTTTTATTGGCTCATATAGGCCTTGACTTTTATTGGCTTTTTTAACTTTTTGGAATTTAACCTCATAATTTAATAAGCATTTTGTTGGTTGGTGGCATTTACAACTTAGTAGTGGTTGGTGGCATTTACAACTTCGTAGTGGTTGGCGGCATTTAATATTATAGATAGGAAACTACATGTCTGCGTCTATAAGTGAGTAGCTATATGTACTTTACTGACATGTTGATGTCTGTAGTGAAATGTTTATGTCCATAGTGACCTATTTGCGTCTGTAGTGACATATTGATGTCCACCAACCAACCTACCAGCCAACCAACCAATTCCCTCAATTAATTTGTTTGGGTAGTTGTGGTGGTTGTATTGTATTTATCACATTAGACGACATTTAAGTGGTCATAATTTCGGTAGATAGCAATTAATAAATTCCCATAAAATAGTGTTTATGTTTAAAAGGACGTGCAGGGATTATGTAAACGCTTTCACACATCAATGGATGTCAACAAGGCAAGCGGTTCGAAGGTCGACGACGAGAAACACACCGACGCGGAACTCCCTGAGGCAAAACACACCGACTATCAAATCAGCGAGGCTGAATACAAATGGTATTTGGATACTTATGATGACAGTGGAACAGGTCCAATTTACTGTGTCGAATCCGTGTTGAAAGAAGTTTATGGAGATGACTGGGAGGACGTCTTGAAGCAAAAGGGAGATTTTATGGAAGTCGTGCCCAGTGGAAAAATAGTGTTTATGTTGAAAAGGCAGAGAGCGGATATCCTCTACAACAGGAGGATTAACAAGAAATTATCTAATCTGTTAATTTATGTGTACTACGTACTTTTGTTTTCCTTTCCTTTCCTTCCATGCAAGTTGTTATGTATTCATTAGTGATTTGTAAGTTATTGTAGTGACATGTTTCTAGCCATAGTGACGTGTTCGTGACAGTAGTAGTGACATGAAAAACATTTAGTGAGAAGTTGTCCCGCTGCCTACATTTAAGTTGGTAGGTGGAATTAATTTAGTGAAATTTAAGTATATTGTTGACATTTTATCCAAGTACTTGGAGATGATAGAATTTAATATCTCGGATTTTGTTGTTGGTACAAAATTTAATCCAATTTAGGAACATATGTTGACACTTACTGACATACAAAATAACTAATGATAGACAAATGAAATAGTGACACAAAAAATTAAATATTGTCTAATACATAAAATAAAACGTAAACACAAATATTGTCCCAAAATACAAAATACAACAGTCCCAACACTAGCGACAAAGGTGTCAGTACAGACGAACAGATATTACTAAGGGTATCAACTTAACGTGTTGACATGTTTTTAGTGACATGATTCTATCCATACTGATGTGTTTGTAACATGCGTAGTGACATGAAAACATTTAGTGACAAGTCAGTAGGTGGAATAAATTAAGTGAAATTTAAGTATGTTGTTGGCATTTAATCCAAGTACTTGTAGTTGGTGAAATTTTATCTCACTACTACAAATACAGTTTTCCGGTGCGGATGACTTTTGGGTGCGACTTTTCGCACCTAAAAGTCGCACCAAAAAGACTTTCAGGTGCGAATAGTCGGACCCAAAAATCAATTAAGCGCTGGAAAATTTTCGCGAATTTTTTTAAATTTGGGTGCGACTAGTCGCACCCAAAAGTATGTTAACACTATTGGGTGCGACTTAGTCGCACGGTACTTTCTACAAAGTTATAGGTGCGACTAAGTCGCACCTAAATGCCCTAAAATTTTAGGCGGCCAAAACTTCCCCATTTTTTTTACAAATGTCATTGGGTGCGACTTTCTCGCACCCGACACCACTGACACAAGTCAGTGGGTGCGACAAAGTCGCACCCAAAGGTGTCATTGGGTGTGACAAAGTCGCACCCAAATTCAAAACTCTTTATAAAGAAACAGCTCGAGGGTTTTCATTTAAACACCCAAAAAAAACCTAACTGCGATTTCTCTCTGTCTCCCAGTCTCTCCTGCTCTCCCACCCCGTCGCCGCCACCACTCCGACCGCCACCACTCCGACCGCCACCGCTACCACTCTCTCTCAGCCTCCGACCGCCACCACTACGCTCCTCCGACCGCCGCCACCGCTACTCTTTCTCTCAGCCTCCGTCACGAGGCCAGGACCGCCGCGCGCCACTACCCTCTCTCTCTCCCACCCCGTCGCAGCCACCACTCCGACCGCCACCACTACCACTCCGGCCTCGCTCTTCCTCGCGCGACCCGTCGAAGCCTCTGCACCAAGAAGTCCGGCCGTGAGTCTCTCAGGTATGTGTCTGTGTGTTTATGTGTGTGGTGTGTGTTTATGTGTGTGGTGTGTGTTTGTGTAACATAGAGTATAGTCATATATATACACGGATTTTATGTGTACGTAGTGTGTATTCGAATGTGTTTTGTTTTCTAGCTGCGAGAGATAATAAAAGTCGTGACCAAGCATAGAGTATAGTAGAGCCTGGGTTGGAGGGATTTTTGTAAAATAATTGATGAAATGCACAATCTATATTTTGTTTGATTTTGTGAGATGTCACCGCAAGCAGTTGCTGCTATATATATAGATTTGTGATCGGATTGTAGCTGCTATATTGGTCTCTTCACCATTGAATTTTAGTACAATTTTTTTTTAGTCATCAAACATCAATTATTGGATATTGTAGCACCGTCGCAGCACCGTCGCACGCGCTTCAACTCCCCGTCGCAGCACCGTCGTGCCTCTCGCAGCCTCGCCGTGCTCTACAGGTTAGCCTCTCGTAGTCCTTTTAA
This sequence comes from Urtica dioica subsp. dioica, assembly GCF_054948205.1. Lineage (NCBI taxonomy): Eukaryota > Viridiplantae > Streptophyta > Magnoliopsida > Rosales > Urticaceae > Urtica > Urtica dioica. The sequence continues at coordinate 49,688,322 of NC_142757.1, read as the reverse complement.
TTGTGTTTTTAATTACTTTAGATTAATTATAATTAGTATAATTAGTCTAATTGTTAATTAGTTAGGTAATTAAATAGGTTTTTATATGTATATATGTATTAATAATGTAGTTAGTTTGAAAAAATTGTTAATTATGAAATCGAAATTAATTTGATATAATTATAAAAATTGTTAATTATGTAATTGAAATTAATTTGATATAATTAGTAAAATTGGTAAAATTGTTAATTATGTAATTGAAATTAATTTGATACAATTATAAAAATTGTTAATTATGTAATTGAAATTAATTTGATATAATTAGTAAAATTGGTAAAATGTTTTATGTAATTGAAATTAATTTAGTTAGTAATTTTTTAAGTTAATATCATATAATTTAAGTTATTTGTTCAATTGTTAATCATGAAATTGAATTTAGTTGAGTTATTGTATAATTTAGTTTTAGTTTACATATTTTTGATAGATGAGTTGATATTGTTGAATTTTTGTTGTAATCGAGCCACGGAGGTTCGATTTAGGGTTTCGTTGATTATTAAGATAGTTTTGGATGATTTGTATATGATTTTTAAATGAGTTTGCAGGTTTTTGGTTTGTTAGAATTATAGGGGAAATTCTGCCGAAATTTCGGTATAGTTTCCAATCAATTATTCTCAAAACCCTAATTTTTTCAATTCGACTTCAAATAAAATAAAATTCATGATTTCACCTTTATAGTTCTTCGTCCCATAATTAGTAATAACCCTTAAGCCGCACTATTCCGCATCAGCGCCAACATAAGTAATCGATTTCAGTCGTCTTCGTCCCTTAGCAACAACTATTAATAATTGTTAATTTTCTCTTTTGTTTAGCGAAATCAATGTCCAATCCAAGTAGAGATTGGATCACCGAGAACAATCGGTTGTCGTTGCAGTATAAACTCAGAGTTAATGAATTTATCCGCGCTGCAAGAAGATTTCCGAACGATAATTACGAATATCGATGTCCATGCAAGCCTTGCAACAACGTGAGATGGCACGACATTGGGGTTGTAAGGCATCATCTGCTAAACAAAGGGTTTACCCCGGGCTACACAGAATGGTATCATCATGGCGAGGTCGTGCGTTCCGTCGGTCATCTTGAAGAAGTCCCCATCGGAGAAACAGCCCAGAGAGGAGTAGGAGGAATACATGCTGTTGTGGAGGATATAAGAGATCACGAGGATTTCGATGGTGTTACGGAGCCGGCTCCGAGCGATGTGCGTGCGGAGGAGCAAGTGGAAGACTTGTTCGCTGAGTTGGAAGCGGAATTGTACCCTGGATGCAAGGAGTTTTCGTCGTTGTCATTCTTGGTTCAGTTGATGCACCTTAAAGTCACGAACCATTGGATGAACAAGTCGTTCACAGAACTGCTGCAGCTTTTGAGGAAGTCTCATCCAGCCGGTAATCGAATACCGGAGAAGCACTACGAGGCAAAAGCGAAGCTGAAGCGTTTTGGCATGGGATACGAGATGATCGACGCGTGCATTAATGACTGTGTCCTATTCCGAAAACATCTCGCGAACGTCGACGTGTGTCCGATATGTAACGGGAGTAGATGGAAGCCAACTGGTAAGAAGATACCGCAGAAGATATTGCGATATTTTCCCTTGAAAGATCGATTGAAGCGACTGTACGCATCTCGACACACGGCGCTTCATATGGAGTGGCACGAAAGAGATCGCGTCAGGGTAGCTGGCGTTCTACGACATCCTGCTAATGGTACCGCGTGGAAGAATTTGGACGAGAGATACCCAGGTTTTGCTGCAGAGCCTCGGAACGTGCGGCTTGGGCTTGCTGCGGATGGATTCAACCCGTTTGGGGATATGAGCCTATCATACGGCATGTGGCCTGTAGTATTTACGGCGTACAACTTGCCGCCTTGGTTGTGCATGAAGAAAGAGTACCTGATGCTAACGCTTCTGATCCCGGGGCCCCATTCACCAGGAAAAGACATAGACGTTTTTTTGCAGCCTGTGGTTGAAGAGTTGAAAGAACTGTGGGAGAATGGAGTCCGCGTTCGTGATGGAGCCAGAGATGAAGTGGCTCTGACGTGTCTGACGAGATCTACTCGCTTTCTATCGGTTCCCTTCAAGTCGCTTATCAATATCCATGCTGCTTTGTTAACGGCGTGAAGTTCAGTACTCATCGTCGCGATAATCAACGACTCACTCAAAATAGCGGTGTATGTGTGCATGTGGATGATTTCACTTACTACGGTCGGATGGAAGACGTCTTGGTGCTGAATTATAGGTATGACTGTCGTGTTGTATTATTCAAATGTATATGGTACGGTGACAAGCACGATTCTCGGCGACTAGTTCACAACGACAAGACTACTGGAGAAACGAGTGCTTTTACCGCGAAACAGTGGTTTACAGAGGAGCCGTACATACTCGCAATTCAGGCGAAACAAGTCTTTTACATCAAAGATCTTGTTTTAGGTGGTAACTGGGAAATCGTTCAAGAATGCAATCATCGAGGGATATGGGACGTTCCTGAAGTCGACCTCACCACCTCAGCCTCGATTCCGTTGACAATAGAATTGTCAAACATCGATCGTCTGAATCATCGACATGAAATCGAAGATGCTGAGCTAGTAAATATCGTTGACGATGGTGAGGACGACGATGATGATCATGAGGAATGCATCGTTTTTTAGGGAGAAGATGTTGATGTTGATGTTGATGTTGATGTTGATGTTGATGTTGATGTTGATATGGGTAGTGATGACGATGAATGAGAACTATCTATGTAACCACGGTTTTCCTCCGCCATATGTGAGGTTTTATAATAAAATATATCCGTGGTGTCGCCCACGTTTTTGTATGATGTTGTTTCCTTTTGTTTTGTGATGTATGTTCACAAATGTTGTTTTATTTTATACGATGTCAATTTACAAATGTTGTTTTCATTTTATAGGATGTCGACCGCTTCGGGTTCTGGTGGAGATTCGCCACAGAGACCGAATTCTCAAGGTCTATCACGGGAACCTGATTCCCAAGGTCCTAAGAAATCAAGGGGACCAACAACCGGCTCGACGTCGGCGCGAGCAACACAGGGTGTACCGGGTGCGAAGGTGGTCAAGTGGGACCCAATAAACCAAACATTCTATCAAGAGATAAGGAAAGAAAATAAAAAAGTTGGACTATTTAACAACCACATCGGTGCTTTGGTGAAAACACATATCCCGCCTACGACTCGTGATTGGAGTGAAGTGACGCCCCAGACGTTGGCTGCTATTTTGAGCGCACTTCATTCCGAGTTCAGATTTGTGTACACGGATCTTGACACCGGCGAAACTCTGCCTGCGGATTGCTATCATAATACGATTGATCAGGCTATCATTCGGAATGCCAAGATCAGGCGACGCAACCAGAAGTCCAAGCTATCAGAGAAGTTCAGGTTGGAGTTTTGTGGGAGCACAGAAAACGCTAAGGCGGAAACACCACCGGGATATAAGAAAGAGGATTGGGAGGCGGTGGTAGACGAGTTCGCAACTGACGATTGGAAGGTACGTAATGTATGATTGTAATAAATCACAATATCTTTATCAGATTGAATAATGACAAAATTAATTATTTGCAGAAAAAGTCTAATCGCAGCAAGGAGAATTCGAAGAAGAAGAAGACGAGGTCGACTCAAGGATCTCTTTCTTTCTTGGCTCATCGTCATTTGAATGTAAGTTATTCTAATTTTGAAATACTTAATTTGAAATAAATTCAATACTTACATTTTCATAACAATTGCAGAGTAAGGATGATGGGACTTTGGGCTCCGCGTTAACGACGTGGGAGCAAAAACACCATAATAGAAAAGATGAATGGACGACAGATTGGGCGAGACGAGCACATGTAAGTCATATGTGATAATTAAGATTACGTTACTTACATAATAATTAATTTTTAATAATTTTTTTATGTGTAAAGGCGCGGATAGTTACTCTACTGGCGGATCTTCAGCGACAAGCAGAAGAGCAAGGCGTAGTCTTTAACCAGGACGATGCAGAGGAGCACACAATGCTAGAAATTCTCGGGAACCGTCAAGATTGGTACGTTGGAATAGGTCCAACGGTCCCGAGATCAACTTGGGCTATTGCTCAGGCTCAGGACGAAAGCTCGTCGTCAGGCTCAGGCTCGTCGCGGCGCCGCGTTCCAGATCTAGTGGTTGGCGAGCTCCAAGCTCAGGTGGCGGCACAACAACTCGCTATGGATGAGATGAGGCGAGCCAACCAACAGCAGATGGAGGAGATGCAGCGACAAATGTTCGCGTTCACGCAGCAGTTTTCGCCCTTGCCTCATATGTCGTCCGGCACGATGCCACAGATGGCTCAGATGTCGCCCGGCATGATGCCTCAGACGACGCCGTCGCCTCAAATGTACCCGTCGCCTCAGATGCACCCTATGCATCAGACAACGCCGCCATCAGTTTCAATGGCAGATGCTCAGACGACGCCGCCAGCTTCAGCAGAATTCCAGCGAGAGCGTACGAGCGGCAGTGAGCGTACGAGCGGCAGTGGACGAGGAGGTAGCAGCAGTTCTGGAGCAAGATTTGGCGGAAGAGGGAGTAAAATGTTCAAGGAGTGGTTTACAAACCGAGGAAAAGGAAAGGGAAAAGAATGAACATTTTTTTTAATTATTTGTCGTACATTATAATAATTATTGTAATCGAACAACTAATGGTTAGTTTTTATTATTATTATGAATATTAATTAATGAATTTTCTATTTAATAAACTATTTAGTACATATTATTTAATAAACTATTTACAATTATAGAATTCATAAGCATAATAAATAAAATAAAAAATTTTAAAAAAACTATTGTAGGCCAACGGGTGCGACCAGTCGCACCCGTTGGCCTACCCGCGGACTTTTTCGCACATTTTTTTTTACTTATAGGTGCGAATATGGGTGCGAAAAACCGCACCTAAAAGTTATGACCTTCGGGTGCGACTTTTCGCACCCATGGCCTTTAGGTGCGAACTTTCGGGTGCGGAAAAGTCGCACCTAAAGTCGCACCTAAAGGTATCATTGGGTGCGAAAATTGACTTTCAGGTGCGAAAAAAGTAGCACCCAATGCTGTTTTTTGTACTAGTGTCTGAGAGCTTTAAATTCTAACAACTCATGTTTTTTGGGGAATTAAATAGTCACTAAATGGGGGAATTAAATAGTCACTAAAATTAGTGCCTATGTAAATAAATACCAGTAAGAATCAGTATTAATCCACAATACGCACTACCTAAAGATGGAACGTCCAATGGATGCTAATGAAGAGAAAAAGAAGGGTAACCCCGAAGAGGCTGCTTCTAGCTCGGACCTCCAGTCCCCTAGTAATGAACTCTCACCCTGTTTGATTGTGGAATCCTACTTGAAAGAGACTTTCGGCGAAAACTGGTACGCGTATTTGAAAGCAAGTGGAGCTATTGTATCCGACCCTAAGAGTGAGGAGAGTGTGGTTCTCCCAAAGAAGGAGCCATGAAATAACTGGACGTAGTTATTTGTACTGTTCGTTTGTAGCGTGTACTATGTAATCAATTAATTATTCTCGTTTAAATGTCACTATTTCTATAATCAAGTCAATACAGATGCTAAAATCTGTCACTAATGATAACACCTGATGTCTATAATATTAGATATTAGGATATTTCGTGTACAATATTAGATATTTAAATGTTGCATTTTTTTCGTGGTAACTTTTTTTTTGTAGTGACATGTTTCTAGTCATAGTGATGTGTTTATAACACGATTAGTGACATGAAAAGTATTTAGTTACAAGTTGTCCCGCTTTCTACATTTAAGGTGGTAGGTAGAATAAATTAAGTGAAATTTAAGTCTATTGTTGACATTTAATCCAAGTAGTTGGAGTTGGTGGAATTTAATATCTCGGATTTGGTGGTTCGGTACTAACTTCAAAAATGAAAGAAGAAGAAGAAGAAGAAAACCCAATAAAACAAAACAAACAAACAAAAATATCATACTCCAAAAATGGAACCTAAAGAAAAAGCTCTCATTCCACCATTAACTTCCCCCAAAAATCTCGACCACAACAACGAAGGCTTAACAGATTTAGTGGTTAACTGTTCGAGTGGGAAGCCAATTTTAATTGGGGAAATCGTGCTTCGAGAATTGCTAGGCCATAACTGGGAGACTAATTTGAAAGCCACCGGAGCTCTTCTGAAAGTACCAACTACGGGAGAGATAATTTTTGTTCAAAACTCTGCCATTTCGCGAGAATTGCTTGGCCATAAGCCCGATATTCTCAATATCTCATGAATATGTACGTAACTATTTTTCACTACTTATCTGTAATGAATGCTTTTTTATCATCTGTATTTATGTGTTATTAGTGACATCATGATGTCACTACGTCTCTGTCTAATTACTGTCATGTTCAAGTTGGAGATGTCATTACTGACATGTTAATGTCAACACTTCCCTGTAATTAGTGACATGTTAGACTCAATCCAGATGTAACTAGTTACTAGTTATAATAAACTCCGATGTAACTAGAGACATGTTACAATCAATCCCGTTGTAAATAGTGACATGATATAATCATGTCCAGATGTAACTACTGACATGTTCTGGTAAGTACTGATAACAACATGTTCTAAAAACCGATAGAAGAAAACCAATACAATTCCATATGAAAGAAGAAAACCAAAACGAAAAAAGAAAAACAATTCCAACTCCATCTTACTAGTCACCGGTAGTCATTCATCGACCTCGGACTCGCAATTGTTCGCAGCTTTGATTGCACCATGCCTGAAAAGTTCCATACACAGCTTTTTCATGTACATTGTCATATCTTCTTGATGCAATTCAGTCAGAGGCAAGCCGTGTGCAAGAAATTATGTTGTTTTAAAGGCAAACATGCCACAATCACCACTGCAAACAACCACACATGTTACTATTTAAGTCAAATTTTGAATTGTTTATGTTTCAAAAAATTACCCGTTCAATTGTTGTGGCATGTAACCCGCGTGAACGACCTGGAATGGTGTGGAGCTGGGATACACTTTAGAACGACCATCATACACTTGTTTGCACATGATGACGGGGATCAGTTCAGCCATTTTAGCGATCACCGGATGCACGTACTCTGTGTCACACCGTAGAGAGTCATAAACGGTGAGGGTTCTTCCGGGGACGGAAACTACGACTAGGAACCAGTGGTTGTTGTTGACGTTCACCGAAATGTAAACCGTCTGAGCCTTGACCCAGGGCAGCAATGCATCTTTGTTGCGTTTCGGTGAAACAATTGTAGTTACGACACCGCATTCGTGGTCCAGTCATAAGTTTCTTTGTCCTCGTGTTTACTCCATTCTGCATGAACCATACCAAGCTGGACGCTAAAAAACGAGTTCGTGGTCGTGAATGGATGCGTGATACCCCTGACAAAACCTTTCTTTCGGAGGTAATAGAAGGCCACATCCAAGTGCTGAAACAACATATTTACATGTCACTAATTTTTACATATACATGTGACTTCCCTAATATTTACGTAAAAAAAACATGCACTTACATCTCCAGACAACCACTTAACCGGGGTCCAGAGCTGGTAGAACCAAGTCTTCGAACGTGTATCAAACACCTGGTAATTGAACCTCCTGTGCAGTTTCTCGTGGATGGCGGTGTACCCAACATCATGTTTGGACCTTTTTTTTACATCAGTTATTGTAGCAGCAATCCAGTACTTAAATTATGCAAAAATTATGATGTATATGTTACCTCTTCAACCATTTTTTTAACCACGTTGCCATGTCCTCCACATCAACATCCGACGGCGCTGCCTTATGCTCCGAGAGCGGATGCTTTGCTGGCTTCCTTACTCCGATGGTGAATTTAGCGTAGACCTTCGGCACTGTGGAGTGTATGCTTGTGGACTTCTCCTAACCCTCTTCTTCTCCTGTAAGATTAAAATTTCCATTCAGCGAATGTCACAAACGCATAAACATGTCAATAACTGAAGTACATTTCAATAAACAAGAAAGATGTCACTAATGTTCTAACATGTCCCTAACGTAGATTCGGGTCACTAACTGCAGAACATGTAACTAAGGCAGACTTAGATCATTAGATTCAGAAAATGTCACTAAAGCCGAATTATGTCACTACATACTAAACATGTCAGTAAACCTCTTAGACGTCACTATAGGCATGCGATGTAAATCTCTATATATTATTCCCTATATTATTGCCGGAATTAAGTAGTTTACCGGAGAGTCTGGAATGTTTATTATCTCCGACGCTCCTTCACTCCGAGATGTCTTCGACGAATCATACGCACTAGACATGTAAGTCTCAAAGCGCCGCTGCTCTTGGGAGTAAGAAGTCTGGCTAGGGATGACTTGTGTGCAAGAATCTGAATTCTCAGCATCCGCGTCAATGCCTGAAGACGCAGACGAATCCGAATCCACTTGGATTGAATATGACGATGAGGCTGGTTCGGCTGGAGATGCGGCATCAGTACATCCGCCGACAGCTGCTGAGACGGGATGCGCTTCTTCTTCTTCTGCATCACCAGTAGCAGAGTCTGCACTTCTTTGCTTTGCCTGCTTAGCCTCATCTCCATCATCGTCATCATCATCAGCATCGTCGTCCTTTTTTTTGTCTTCTTCTTTGCAATCCCGGTCTTCTTTTTTTCTTTTTCTTCCCATCTCCATCTTTCTCCTTTCATGTATCTTCTTCGTTATCGGTAGTGACATCGGTTGGGTCACTACTGACAACATGTTTCTCACCGATGACAGCCTCTTCGTCACCAGTGACAACCTGTTTTTCACCGGTGAGAGAGTCTTTGTCACCGGCGAGGGTCTCGTTCTCCTCATTCTTTTCTTCTTCTTCTTCTTCTTCTTCTTCTTCTTCTTCTTCTTCTTCTTCGTCAACTTTCTTTCCCTCTTCTTCTTCTTCTTCTTTGTCTTTCTCTTTTTCCTTCTCACAGGCTTCTCACTTTCACCTGCTTGTCGCCCTCCGTCACCATGGTCGATATTTTCTCTCTCAGTCTGTTCTCTGCTCCTCCTCTCCTCAGACTCTTTCTCTGCTACCTCCTCCAAAATCTTGTCCTTCGCCGCCTTCTTTGCCGACCGCATGTCAAGATCCTCCAACACGTGCTTTAGGTCATGCGCAAGCGAACCTATGTGTTTTCGGATCTCCTCCAGGTCTACTCGTAGATGACCGACCTCATTCTCTAGGTTGGTCAATCGCTCCTGAAAAATAGTCGCAAAATCTTTCACTCAACATGTCAGTACCGTCTGAACATGTCACTAAAAGTTAATTTTGAATTATGTACCTCGGTTTTTGTGTCACCCAACTTGGTCTTCTTCGAGGCAGGCGGCAAAACAAAGTCTCGCGAAGGTTTGGAGGACTCGGGCTCCTCGTCACCAGCCTTCTCACTGCCAAGATCTCTTAATTCGACATCGTCGAGCCCAATTCTTTGGATACCCCCCTCGGTCACTTTGGAGTTCGAGGACCACTTCAACAACAAGAGATCCGCAGAAGCATTGAAGACCGTGCAGAAACCTCGCTCTTGAAGTCTCGGGATGCATTCGTACGCCCAGACCTGCAGAGGATGTAAAAACCCAGGGAGATGCGGCTTCGACTTCGTCCCTCGCTTCGTCTTCGCCTTCGTCACGAATGACCTCACCCCGAACTTGAAGTAGTCCCATGCTACGTTGCCCCACGGAAAGTTGTTGAATGCGTCGGGATCATCTACCATCTTTATGTATGACGAAGTCGGCAATGCTGACCGGTTGGCCAGAGAGAAGCACGTTGTATAAGAAATGGAGAAGTAGGAAGCGAGTCCGCTTTACGTTGCCCCATTCCTTGCTCGGCTCAATGAAAGCGGAGATATTTCCTCTAGAGGCAAGTGCCCCTTTTTGGAAAGACTCGTCGAAGAGGCCTTTTTCAATTACGTCAGTGTACTCCATCTCCTTGAAGTTGTAATCATCGGCCAACTTCAACCCCATTATATCTGCGTAATGCTGCTTCGTGAACTCCCTAGGAGTTCCGCCAAGCTCGATAAGTAGCTTGTCCGCCGATTGGGGTTGTCCTTCGTAGTACCCGGTTCTCAACATCAGATTGCTAATTAGTTTTGAAGACCGGGTGATTGTTGGCAAGGACAGAAAGCGTCCAAAACAAGATTCCTTGAACAAATCTATTTGATTCTGTGTCATTGCACAGTTCTCGGCAAAGTTATCCACATTCCCGTGGAAGTTGAAGTTGTATTCGCACATCTGGTCCTCACTGACATAACGTCGCCATGACTGAACACAAATCAAAAGATCAGACAAACAATTACAATTCATCATGAAACACAAAACTGAAGCAATTATTTATTTTCGACTACTTAAACCATATAACTACTGACATAAATGTAACTAAACCAGGGATGTGATATAACTACAACTTGTCACTACAAATTGTCACTACAATTTCTGAAACTGAAGCAATTCTTTTTTTTTTCTTTCCAACTTCTTAAAACAACTTATACACAATCCAGAAATTCCACTAAACCAGGGTGTGATATAAATACAACTTCTCACTCAAACTCTTAAACCATGTAACTACTGACATAAATGTAACTAAACCAGGAAAGTGATATAACTACAACTTCTCACTACAACTGTAAAATGTAACTACACTAAAGCCTATAAAGCCTATGATCAAACAACAGATCAAAAACAAAGAAACCGTAACTTTTTTTTCCTTTTTCTTTCCAAGTTCTTCAAACAACTTATCCAGAATCCATAAAATCAACTAAACCAGGGTGTGATATAAATACAACTTCTCTCACTGAAATTTCGAGTACTTAAACCATGTACATACTGACATAAATGTAACTAAACCAGTGGTGTGATATAACTACAAATTCTCACTACAACTGTAAAATGTAACTACACTAAAGCATGTTACCAAATAACAGCTTTCACACATAAAAACTGAACTGAAGCAGTAATTTATTTTCAACTTCTTATAGAATGTAACTACAGACATAAGTGTCACTAAACAAGAGTGTGATATTAGACTAAAACTTGTCACTAAATTCGTCACTGTAACTACACGTCTCACTAAAGCCTGTGAAATGTAACTACAGCAAACCATTCTATCCAGATTTAGTACATCTTCGTCACTACTAATTTGGTAACTAACTAATACTTGACAATAAATATTAAACATGCAACTACAATCTGAAATAAACTGAACTGAAACAGTAATTTATTTTCAACTTCTTAAAGAATGTAACTACAGACATAAGTGTCACTAAACAAAGGTGTGATTAGACTAAAACTTGTCACTAAATTCGTCACTGTAACTACACGTCTCACTAAAGCCTGTGAAATGTAACTACAGCAAACCATTCTATCCAGATTTAGTTACATCTTCGTCACTACTACTTTGGTAACTAACTAATACTTCATAATAAATATTAAACATCAACTACAATCTGAAATAAACTGAACTGAATCAGTAATTTATTTTCAACTTCTTAAAGAATGTAACTACAGACATATTTGTCACTAAACAAGGGTGTGATTTGACTAAAACTTGTCACTAAATTCGTCACTGTAACTACACGTCTCACTAAAGCCTGTAAAATGTAACTACAGCAAACCATTCTATCCAGATTTAGTTACATCTTCGTCACTACTACTTTGGTAACTAACTAATACTTGACAATAAATATTAAACATGCAACTACAATCTGAAAGCTTTCGACATTTAGTTACACCTTTGTAACTAATTCTCTTCATGTAATGCAAACATCTGCTTACCATTTCAACTGCATCTTCATCGATTTTATCACTTTGCTTCAGCCGTTTGGCAGGTGATTTCTTCGGTGATGGGGCAGATTTTCGCTTCTTTGACAGTGACAATTTCGCTGACACATTCCCACCCTTCTTTGGTAAAGGTTGTGTCTTGTTGGGGGATGATCGACTTGAACGACGGAGTGATGAATTTGGGTTCTTAGTACGGTCTTCCCCGACGAAGACATTTGGAAAAATGGGTTGCGATGAAAAAGGGGTTTTTGGGTATGGGTTCTGGGTAGCGGTTTAGGCAAATGGATTTTTGGGTATCGCCCTTAGCACGGTTGTGTTCTGGGTAGCGATTTAGGAGGGGCGTGGGAGCGTGGGACGGTTACTAATGTTGGAGGGGCGTCGGGGCGTAGGACGGTTACTATTGTTGGAGGGGCGTAGGGGGCGATTTAGGTTGTTGGAGGGAAAGAAGAGGCAAGGTGGGACGGTTAGGGTGGACGTGGGAGAGAAAGAGAGACCTGAAATGAACAAAAAAAAAAAAAAAAAAAAAAAAAAAAAAAAAAAAAAATTGTGGGAGGGAGAGTAAGAGGGAACGGCCAAACAAAGCAAATGAAAAAAAAAAAACAGGGAATGGACGAGAGAGGGAGATGAAAAAAAAAATAAAACTTAATATATGGATTTTATAAAAAAATGTATAATAGTAATAGCACATTTAGAGAATCATAGAGCACTCCTAGTTTGATAAATTTTTGAAAAAAATAGGAAATTGGAAATCACCCTTAATTTAGTCCTAGCTGTGGCAATTATTCAATCTAAAATGGTCTCTTGGGAGGGGATTGGGCCATGGCCCCACTCGGCCCCCTTGGGCCGGGCGTGTTTTGAATCCATAATTACAACCACGGAAAATAAAAAAATAAAAATACCCAAATCAGCTTTGGACGGTATTTCGATGGGCCCCTGTTTTATCATTTTAGTTGATGTATGTGCACCATGATAGTATTTTATTTATTTTTTTACTTTTAATCATTTGGGAATTCACATTTTTCATATCCATATATGGTAGTTTTGATCGCAATAAAGTTCAAGTCTTTCACCTATTTCCAGCAACTGATACAAGCAAATTTGAAAAATAGTTTAAATTAAATTTTAATAGAATAAGCTGTCTGTTATTCCCCAAAAAAAAATGTAGAATAGGCTGCAAGAAAGAAATTGTTCGAGAATGGATTTTATTGGGCTCACTGATTTTGTTTGTCTAATATCTAAATGGTAAAAAAAAATATAGTTATTCAAATGTGGGCATTATAAGAAAACTTATATCAGACAGTAGAGTTCCTTTGATTCGTCAAATCTGTTCTCTAGAAAAACATGATGGATGTAATATTTTTCAGCTTTCTAATACGTATGTAAATGTTGGCGTGTGGGTTTGTGTACGTATACGTACAAATTTTTTATCTTCCTAATATGTATGTATTAAAAACATGGTCTAAAATAGTTTGGAACATTACCAAAATCTCAAAGCTCATTTAATACCAAAATCTAAGACCTCATTTAGATTATACCAAGGGCAAGGCTACGCTGAGCTGATTAAACGAAATATAGAAGAAACCTCTATACTCGTGGACAATCTAAGCGAAGAAGCGAAAAAATGATAATAAACCAAAATCAGAAATCAAAATCCTTTATCAATCAACATTCTTCTTAGACTGACTTCTAAATCAAAATTCAATATAAATCAACATTCTTCCTAGCATGATCACATTTTGGACATATTTAGTCATCATCACAAGTTTACACATGAAACATAGATCGATTCTTATGGTTCAATCATTCACTAAAACAAAGATTTAACATGACATATTTCCAGGAGCCAACATATAACCAGACAGACATATATCATCGGAAAAAACGTAAAACCATTTTGAGGTTCACCAGAGAAGAATACAAAACCAAGCAACCTAAAACCAATGACTACAACAGTAAAAGATGACTAGAACGCCCAAATTTATACTGTTAGTGGCATCTTCAAACTAAGAGCAAACCAAAAAGTAGCACAACATTTAAATTTTACTGAATAAACATACAAATATATAATATAATAAATAGTATGTCTATCATGCGCTAGGAGAGCATAAACTACTAACAATATCCATACGAAATAATTAATATATATAACATAAAATAAAACAATAGCTAAACAATCAACTCTCTATACATCTAAGAGATTCAATCATAAAGAACCTAGTGAATAAGTTTAAAGAGATTAAATCATTAAGAACCTAGTAAAAAAATCATCACGCATGACACAAAATACAAGTATTTCAAAGCCACACACCACATAAATAACAGACAACCCATTAAATAGAAAGTAAACTACAAAAAATGGACGAATCAACAGACACTACAAAGGGGCCTACTTACAACATCAATACGATGTAATTGATATATAGCATAACATATAATGGTAAAGCTAAACAACCAGTACTCTATACATCTAGAGATTCAATCATAAAGAACCAAGTAAAAAAAATCAAAGAGATACAATCATCAAGAACCAAATTTAAAAAAAAAAAAAAAAACCTAAGAGAGTCAATCATAGAAAACTGTAAAATCTAAGAGATTCAATCACAAACCAAGTAAAAAAAACAGCAACGAACTGCAAGGAAGCCAAAAGACATAATATGGATCTCCACAAAGACCGAGAATAGAAACTTTTCTCTCAAAATGATCTATAATCCAAGCATGGTGGTGACGGTAATCAAGCGAATCTCCCAAAAACGAATATGTTTGCCATGCGCAGAAACAAATAGTTCTCATATCAGAACTCGCCATTCAGAGATTATACCCAACCTCACGTCTAGAAAATGATTATTCGAGACAACCAGGGATCCAAATATCACAGCCAAAGTAAAAGTAAGTACGGTAAGTCAACCAATGCATATCAGTACTCACCAAAAAGAAGTGTCGACCAATGATTCCTTCAAATCCCGTATAACCAAAAAGAAACTCGACCTCTGGAAAATATGCATCTGTTTATAGGCCAGAACAACTCAGCTACAACCATTAAACCTAAAATATAGGGAAAAAAACAGCTAGTACCAGCTGCTAAAATATACAAAACTATCCAGAGAGATGAGCTAACAGAAGCAAAATACACAATCCCAAAATATAAGCAATCAGACAAAAATCTAAGTCCCTAGATGTCAATACAAGGTCCCAAAATATAAGCAACCAAACACATGACATAAGCCCGTTGGTGAACTGATACCATAGAGACTCGTCAGATGGAAGAATTTGTACAGAAAAACTGAGAACCAAAATCCCTGAAGATACTGCAACCAAATAAATTCCAACCTTACTAATCCAAGCATGTTGTGACGGTAATCTAGCGGACTTCCCAAAAACAAGTATAGTTTGCCATTCACAGAAACAAATAGTTTTCTCATATCAGAATCCGCCAATCACAGATTATACACATGGCGAATCACAGATTATACCCATACTCACACCCAGAAAATGACTATTCGAGACAACCAGGGGTACAAGTAAGAACGGTAACTCAGCCAACGAAATTAGTACTCACCAAAAAGAAGCATCAACCAATGACTCATTCAAATCCCTTATAACTAAAAAAGAAGCCCGGCCTCTGGAAGAAACGGTTTTTGTTTAGACCAGAACATCCCAGCTTCCACCATTAGACCTAAAATATCCAGAGAGATGAATTTAACATAAGAAAATACACCATCCCAGTCAATGCATGGTCCCAAAATCTGAATGAGATATATCATGCTCTGTCCTTGGATAATGCTCCTAACCGATGAGCGGGTTAAGAAGATGAGTGCATAAACAAAGACAACAAACAGAGTGTTAAGAGAAGAATATATTGCTTCCCTTTGTGTCATGAACCATGATCTGACTATTAAACGAGCAGAGTTCGGACACATGAATATATGAACAAATTTGATAAAAAGCATAGTTGAAAAGACCTTTTGATTTAATTTGATATTTTAGAGAGATCAGAAACTTAGCCAACGCTTCGACAACATTATGTGTCCCTCAATGAATAGTTCCTAACGTTGTTGTGTCAAAATTCTTATAAAGGGTATATACTTCTTTTCTTTTGCAGATTACCTCTCTCCGGGTAAGAAGCTGACCGACATTGTACTGTGAAACCATATATTTCAAAGTTTCATAAATCATCAAACGTACCTACATCTCCTTGTCGTTCTCACCAAGGGACCGATCAATACTCCGCAACTGATCCGGCACGGGATTGGTCAGAACTCAAAGCCTTGTTTTCACCTGTAACCGAAAAAATATATATATAAAAAAAACACCCCACATTAAACAAACATAAAATTTTCACACCAGTTCTGAGATTATGATTGTTTCACATACATCCACAAATAAAAAATATGGAGCTTTGAATATATTAAAAAAAAAAAAAAAAAAAAATTAGATCCAAAGCCCCCACTCCTTCATGCCTGGGATGTTCAATAAAGTGCCAATTAGATATGATAATAGATACAATGTCATGAATTAGATGTCTTATATACACTGTCATCGCCGAATCAGACGAACTTCAGCGAGCAGTCAACTGTGGACGCGCTCCAGCTCTGTGCTATGAAAGATCAATTTTACCCTTCCTTGATGTAATTGGTAAAGGTAAGTAAAAAAAAAAAAAAAAAAACAATGCATGATAATGCCGCTTGTAGAAATCAGCTAATAAAACAAGATATTGTAGAAATCGGTAAATAAAACAAGATATTGTTCACATATACCAGTGGTCTTCTTAGAGTGTTGAAAGACCCATGTCCCTCGGCTTCAATTTCTTGTACGAGGTTGCTGTCTTTCTCAATTCCGACGTTCCTTACAAAGCACATTGATCTCACTCGCCATAGAGAACGAGCCGAATGGCTCAATTCCTCTCGCAAAGCCTGTGTAAAGATATCGAGTTAGAAACATATACACAGAAAAGTAAAAAAAATATATTCGAATGAAAAAAAAAAAAAAAAAAAAAAAGGTACTCCCTATTTATAGCTTTCATTGTTCGATGATGACAATGGTTCTTATATGTCTCTACATTATACTGTTCTAAAAGGCGTCGACAAGAAACGAGCTGGTGGCCCATGTTGAGTTGAAACCAGAAACAACCTAGATAAAAAAACAACAACAAATCTATGATATATACATCAGTAAATAAAATAAGATATTGTTCACATATACCAGTGGTCTTCTTAGAGTGTTGAAAGACCCATGACATTGTACTGTTCTAATATATACATCATCTGATATGGAAAATGGAAAATGGAAAATGGAAACTTGGAAAGACGTGTTTGATGATGTTAATCAACCTTGAAACTCTACAGCTTCTGACTCGTAACACTTTAATGCCAATTGTAACATTATTAGATCTTCTAACCAATTTCGAACATTTTATATATTGTCTTTAATTGAGATCGTAAATGGATTTCTTGTCTATTTTTTATAACTAAAAAATTAAAATTTGACAGAAAGGAGGTGATAACTTAAAAGAATTCAAACTTATGTTCTGCTCTACTACTTTACAAGAGGAAATCCTGAACAGAACCGGACTACAAATTACGAAAAAGAGCAGTTGGTTTCGATGGCAGAGTATCAAACCATTAGTTCTCTGCAAAGTCACAACGCGGCATACTTACCCAGATAAGATAGACCAAATGCAGAATTGAAACAGCCGTCAAGGACGAGAACCCGACCTAAAAACAGAGAACCTCTTTGAACAATTTGAATAAATTTGTACACCTTTCTATAACCCATAAAATAAAAATAGAATAAAATACCTTCTTTCTTGCATAATTTGGAAATCGCAAGGAAAACGCAACAAGCAAAAGCACGCTTTTAATCTACCCTACTTACCTATGGTAAGTTGAAAGACAAGCAAATCAGTATCGGTTGTAGGCCTTCCCGTAATCTTCGCACCTCTGGTGTTGGAACTCCCCGAAATTCTGGTGAGGCACAGAATTAATAAATCTAGTCATATGATTTAGTAAATTATAAAACCTATTTACTACACTGTTTAGCCTAAAACAAAACATAATCCCGAGACTCATAATACTCCAGTAATTGTTGAACAAATACCTATTTAGCAATACAATTTTATTGAGTGGACCTTTTACTAGTTTTTGGACGTGTGTAGGCTAAGTATATGCCGAATATCACTCGTGATTAATTGCCTGACGAATTGGTTGATTGATTGATTAATAAATTATCAGCACAGAATTAATAAATTATAAAATAAATCTAGTCAACATTTATCATATGATTCACATATTCACTCAGATTTGATTCCCGAGAGAGCATCCTTGTGGGCGGTGACGGCAGGGAGGGAAAACGAGCTGGTGGCCCATGTTGAGTTGAAACCAGAAACAACCTAGATAAAAAAAAAATAAAAAAAAAAATAAAAAAAAAAAAAAAAACAAATCTATGATTAAAAGCAATTTCAGAAAGAATTAGCAAAAACATACAAAGAGGAACGGAACGTGATACTGGTATATTTACAGCGGAGGAACGGAACGTGAGTCGAAACGAAGCAAAACGAATTAAAGAGACTGAGAGCGAGTGAGGGGTTTTAGCTTTGCTTTCTTGGGTTTTTTACGAAAACTCTCGCTCGATATCAGGAAGGCACTATTCTCAGGCATCTCCGGTCAATCTCGCTCTCCACCCGCGCTTTTAGCCCAATAACTGCCTCTGGAGCCCCGACAGAAGCTCGCCGAACGGGCTGAGATCTGGTGGTTGTGGCATGAACTGGCCTCCGGACACACCGCAGATCAAGACAACCAACACCAGTCTCGGCAGAAGATTTAAGTACCCGTTATCGGAACCGGCGAGCTTATTGCGAAGGTCACGATCGGCCTTGCAATGCCAGAGACGGAATCGAGGTTTGGCGACAAGGCAGAGAGGGAAAGACTAGGAACTAACGAAACGAGTTTTCTTTCTAGGGTTTTTCCGGCACCGACGAAGCTGGAATGGGACAGGTCAAGGGACTTTTGTATCCACAGCCAATCTCGCTCTCCACCCGCGCTTTTAGCCCGATCACCGCCTCCGGAGAACCGGAAGAAGCTTCGCCGGACGGGTTGAGATCTGGTGGTGGTGGCACGATCTGGCCTCCGGACACACCGCAGATCGACACCAACGACTCTAGTCTCGGCAGAAGATTGAAGTCCCCGTTACCGGCGAGCTTCTTGCTAAGGTCACGGCGATTCCGGCGACGGCGTCGAGGTTTGGCGACAGGGCAGAGATGGAATGGCTGGGAACCAACAAGCTGCAACGGTGCCGTAAAACCCTAGATCGCCATTTCACGCCGGACGGGTTAAAGGAGGTGCAATCTGGAAGATCGACACCGCCAACTCCAAGAGGAGTACCCGCAACCCGAACATGGCGATCTTTCGACTGGGCTCGGCGCCGACGATCGGAGATACGATGTTCGAAGGGACGGGTCGAGGGACTTTTGTATTACACAGCCAATCTCGCTCTCCACCCGCGCTTTTAGCCCGATCACCGCCTCCGGAATTCCGATAGAAGCTTGCCGGACGGGTTGAGATCTGGTGGTGGTGGCGCGAACTGGCCTCCGGACACACCGCAGATCGGCACCACCACTCCAGTCTCGGCAGAAGATTGAAGTACCCGTTATTCGAATATTGAGGACCGGCGATATATTTGATGAGTCCGGCGACGGCGTCGAGGTTTGGCGACGGCGTCGAGGTTTGGCGACGGCGTCGAGGTTTGGCGACGGGGCAGAGAGGGAATGGCTGGGAACGAATGAGCTGAGACGGTGAAACCCTAAATCGCAATTTACACACCGGTGATCCCTGTTTTATATACCACCAGAAACTTGGCGTCCAATTAACTTTCCCTTTTCGTTTCCCTCTCTCCTCGCCGTTAGATTATAATTTGATCCAACGGTTGTAATCTGTTGTTGTGATAATTGCCGGGGATTTTATTGTAGTTATATTATTTAATTACGATTCACCCCAATACATACACCAACGGATATAAAATACGCTCCGTAGTATTATAATATTAATAACCATCAAATGTCTCGCCCAGCATTAATTAGCTCTCCGCGTCAAATTAACTTTCCTTTTCTTTCTCTTTGCCGTTAGATCAGGTTTATAATCGACAGTTCTTATAAGTCCCTTCATTAACACTTTCCATTTGAAACACAATACATTTACAACTCAAATGATCCACTTGATCATCCTAAACATATTGGACTTTGATTTTTCAAAATTAAATTGTGATATTTTATACAGTTCAAAAAGTAATATACATGTAATTACGCCATCTTATTTATCAATTTTGCAAAACCCACACAGAATCTTAGATTTATGTATATCCCTCTTAAAAATTTCATACACATTACTGATATTTCAAAGTGGTATATATCTTTCAGTCATGTTTTGTTTTTATACATTTTTTAATATCTATGAGATTTTTCAACTCTCTTTCTTCGATTTTGTTGCAATTCCGAATCAAGAATGGTGTGAGCTTATTAGCAGCTCAACTATTTTGTGTCAACGTCAATGAAAGTTGCACTATTGAATTATTTGCTTGATGTACAATAATTATAATCACACCCTCTTCATGTATTTATGTAGTAGATTATTTATTGGCCTTTAATAGTAATAGACTACGTTGTGGTTAGACTTTCAATTATTGGCAACATCTCATCCTTATTTATGTCAAGTTTGTGATTTTGAATTAGTGCAAGTTTTTTTATTACTTGAAATATACTATGGCGGATTGTAATTTAAAATATAGTCAACAAATCATAATATTTGTTAACATATATGTCAACAAATCCTATAATTTACTGACATATATGTCTTAAATCTTCAACACAAGCTCAAATTTGATGACATGATGTCAACAAATTATGTCGTTTGTTGATATATATGTCATTAGATTTTCAAATAATTCTATATTTGTTGATATACAAACTTAACAAATCCTGCATTTGTTGAGATGCAAGTCCACAAATCTTAGATTTGATGACATGTATGTCAACAACTCTTGTGTTTGGTGGCTCGATACAAGATTTATTGACATAGAAGTCAACAAGTCTTTAATTTATTGACATATAATAAATTTTGGTTTCGTTGACATACAAAATTAAAAAAATCTCGAATTTATAGACATACAAATCACCAAACCTTGGATATATAAGTTGTATTCAAAAGAAAATATTTGTGCAACCACTTAAATCCGACTTCCAAAAGATCCAATCACACGATCATCACTAAAGCCCCAAACCTAATTATACAGGGAATAATTCGCTATAACCTAATTCTACACAATCCAAAAGACCGAGACTGTCAAAAATCTCAAAGTAATCTTACAGAGAAAACCAGAAGGTAGGGTCCGGCAAGAGAATAGAGGACAAAGAATAGCAGCGAGAGGAGACAATAAATCCTATCGGCGAAAAGAACATCGACGTGGCGAGTTCCGGCGAGAGTCTAAGCAGTAGAAGCTGAACTCAACCGGGCACTTTGAGCAACGACTTTTTTGGGCTCGAATGGGCGAGGGCAAATTTGGGCTCGATGACGGTGGATTCAGGTTTGATGAGGTTAGGCTCGTCGACGGTGAGGCTGGAGTTTTCGATTTGGTGACGGTGGTGTCTCCGCTGACGGATATGGGTTCGTTGAACTCGGCGGAGATGAACGCGACGGCGATAGTCAATCTCTCGAGTGAAATGATAATCTCAATCGATAATATTTCTCTTTTATATTTTACGTTTTATTTAAAATATCTAATTTTTTTTATTTATTAAACTTATTTTCTTTATCTTAGAATACGTAATCAGATAGTATTTGGACTTTACAAAAATGTCCTTCACTTAACTATCACTGATAAACACGTGGTCAATTAATTGATAGTGTGAGAGAAACCGTCAACAAAAGGACTATAATGTCACGAAACATGATATTAAAGGGAAAACATCTAGTTTTTATATTACAAGGGGCACGTTGTAACAAGGAATGTAGTTTAGGCGGCAAACATGTTATTTATTCATTATAATTCATTAAAGAAAAATATTAAATAAATATTCCTTCTAGCATTTTTTTTTTCTTTTTTTATTTATCTTCTTCTTCATATTTCAAGTCATTCATCGGAACCTTCATGCCCTTCATCCCTACATAATTCTCTCTTACTCGTCCATTCCCCCATGCCCAACCACACAAAGCTCATGTCCCTCTTTTTCTTCCTCCTAAAATCCCGGCGCGAGAGAATCATCCCCGTGTTCGAGTCGTAGCTGATCCTAAATTGTCAGTACCAATTCGCCAAATCCAGAACTCAAAACGTCAGCAAGTCCTGATCGATTTTCATTCCCGAGGAAGAGATCGAACAATTCTTATCAATGTTAGCCTCATTTATTTTTGTGGGGACATTTATTCAAACATCTTGCGTGCACGCAGATGGAGGCGATGAAGCTCCTTGGGGAGATCATGGAAAAGAGCTCGTGTGGTTGTGGATTAAGAGCGTTAAGGCTTTGAGTTTGGAGGCAGTTGTTCTCGCTTTTCATAAGCTAAGCTTTTTGTGAAGATGAGTGCAATGCCACATCAGCAAGGACACATCAGCACCGGCATCGAGTTAGTTATAACAACCCGAGGTAGCTTATGCGACACGTCACCGATGGATCTTGCTTTATAACCTCTTGTAATCACTTGCGTTAGTCAAGTCTGTCATTTCAATTCGTATTCATGAGATTCTGAGAGAATAGAGAGAGGAAAAACAGAGAATCGCAAGCAAGGGCTTGGCGATCTAGAGTGTTTGTCTCGACGGCGATCGAGTGATCTTCTTGTAACCTCCGATTGAATATAGTGGAAGCAAATAGGAAAATCTCATCCCTGACTGGATTAGGATCCGAGTTGGATCTGAACCAGGATAAAAATCTGGTTGTGTTCTTTCTCGCTTAACTGTCTGTTTTCTTGATTGCTTACATCTTAAGGTATCTCGTGCGTATCAAATTGTCGTTCTGGTTTGGTTTTAGGGATCGTTTTTTTTTCAAAAAATTGGTATCAGAGCCTCACCGCGAAGCCACGCTGAGGATGACGAAGCCGATCAAACTCAAATCAAGCGCAATCATCAACGATCACGAGACGCGATCAAATCTCTCTCAGACCTAACATCAGAGATTTCAAGATCTGCGAAGAATGTCTACATTCAAGTCAGTATCGAGAAATTTGATGGCAAGAACGATTTCTTGCTATGGAAGGAAAAGATGACAGCACATTTGGGAATCCTAGGGCTTGATGATGCTCTCAAAGGACTCGCCAAAATGCCCAGACAATGTCAGATGAAAAGAAAGAGGAAGTCACGAAGAGGGCGAGAAACACCATCATCCTGAGTCTTGGCGATCAGGTCTTGAGGAAGGTGATCAAGGAGAAATCAGCTGCTGCAATGTGGCTCAAACTCGAGCAGCTCTACATGACAAAGACTCTTCCCTCAAGGATCTACTTGAAACAAAAGTTCTACAGTTTCAAGATGGATGAAGGTAAAAGTGTTGATGATGATATCAATGATTTCACCAAGTTGATTTCAGATTTGGAGAGCCTAGACGTGAAGATAGATGAAGAAGATCATGCCATCTTCCTCATGAACTCACTCCCAAAGCCTTATGAGCAACTGAAAGACACTCTCAAGTATGGAAAAGAGGCACTCTCTCTTGAGGAGGTGATCAGTGCTGCCTACTCAAAAGAGCTTGATCTGAAATCAAGCGGCAAAACCAACAAGGCTACATCAGAAGGTCTTCATGTCAGAGGAAGATCATAAAAGAAATCAAATGGAAAGAACAAGGGAAGGTCTAAGTCCAAAGATTCTTGATCAACAACTGTTACTTGCTGGAACTGCAACAAGGAAGGCCATTACAAGAGGAATTGCCCTGAAAAGAAACAGACTCAAGGGGATGGAAAGACAAAGAAGAATAACAACAACTCCAAAAATGGAGATGTTGCAAATATCCTTGATGGTCTTGATACATGTGATGTTCTTTCGATTTCTAATACTGACCCACAGGAACAATGGATTCTTGATACAGGATGTACTTATCACATGACCCCAAGAAAGGATTTCTTTTGTGATTATCAAGATTACACAGGTGGCAAAGTCCTCATGGGAAACAATGACAACTGTGATGTCATTGGCCTTGGATCTATTACTCTCAAGATGTCTGATGGAACAAAACACACTCTGACTGATGTGAGACACATACCAGACCTCAAGAGAAACCTAATTTCACTAGGAACTCTTGATGCTCTGGGTTATAACTTCAAGAGTCAAGGTGAAGTACTCAGAATCTACAAAGGTGTACTTCAAGTGATGAAGGGAAAATTGGAACATGGGCTCTATGTGCTAGAAGGTGAAACCTTCAGTGGAGAGGCTAGCACCATCAACATGAAATCAGAAAGAGCTGATGTGTGGCACAGGAGGCTTGGACATATGAGTGTCCAAGGAATGGCTGAACTCAATAAGCAGTGGGTCTTAAAGGTAACAGGTTTGTCTGACTTTCAACTATGTGAAAACTGTGTTCTTGGAAAATTTCACAGGTTGAAGTTCCCAAAGGCAATCCACAATACAAAAGGCACCCTATACTACATTCATTCAGACCTGTGGGGTTCACCAAATGTTCCTCTTTCTCTCTCAAAATGCCAGTATTTCATCACCTTTATTGATGATTTCTCAAGAAAGGTGTGGATATACTTTCTGAAAACAAAAGATCAGGCATTCAGCAAATTCTTGTAGTGGAAGGCACTGGTAGAGACACAGAATGAGAGAAAAATAAAGAGGCTAAGAACAGACAATGGCCTAGAGTTTTGCAATGAAGAATTTGATTCTTACTGCACACAGCAAGGAATTGTCAGAAAGCACACCTGTTCAGGGACTCCTCAACAAAATAGCTTGGCTGAGAGGATGAACAGAACCATCATGAACAAGGTGAGATGTATGCTTTCTGATTCTGGTTTGCCTAAATCTTTCTGGGCCGAGGCAGCTTTTACTGCTTGTTACTTGATCAACATGTCACCATCTGCTGCACTAGATTTTGAAGTACCAGAGAAGAAGTGGTCTGGCCAAAGCACTACATATGAGCACCTGAGGCCTTTTGGCTGTGTTGCATATGTCCACACTAATCAAGGAAAGCTAAATCCCAGAGCAAGAAAATGGGTCTTCTTAGGCTACCCTGATGGAGTCAAGGGGTACAAAGTGTGGCTGCTAGAGGAAACGAAATGTGTTATTTCAAGAGATGTAAGGTTCAATGAAGGAGTCTTCTACAAAGCTCATAACCAAGAAGAATCTGATACAGATACATCAACAACCACAGGTTTTGATAGTGATACAAACTCTGAAGATAAGAGTGGCTCATAAACCCCTAATACAGACCAATGTGGAGCCACTGAAGAAGATCTTGGAGTTGTGCCAGGAAATGAAGAAGAAGACCAAGCCTTTGACACATCTTCAGATGGCATTGATCCTCATGCAGAACAACTTAAGGACTATGTTCTTGCAAGGGATAGAGAAAAGAGGGTCAGCAAACCAAATGCAAGGTATGCACAAGCTGACCTCATTGCTTTTTCTCTTGTGTCTGCTAGTCTTATTTCAGAAGAAGAACCAAGCAATCTTCATGAGGCCAAGAGATGCAAGGAATGGCCTCTATGGAAGAAGGCCATGCAGGAAGAGATGGACTCTCTACACAAGAACCAAACTTGGGACATTGTCAAAAGACCTGAAAAGAAAAGGATAGTTGGATCCAAATGGATCTTCAAACTCAAGCCTGGCATTCCAGGAGTGGAGAGTGCCAAATTCAAGGCCAGGCTTGTAGCCAAGGGTTTTTCCCAAGTTGAAGGGGTTGATTATCATGAAGTTTTCTCCCCTGTTGTCAAACATACTTCAATAAGAATTCTCCTATCTTTAACCGCTATGTTTGATCTTGAATTAGAACAGCTTGATGTCAAAGCAGCTTTTCTGCATGGAAAGCTTGATGAACAGATTTATATGCAACAACCTGAAGAGTTCATAGCCCCAGGAGATGAAGAGAAGGTCTGTTTATTAAAGAAGTCCCTGTATGGACTCAAACAATCCCCCAGGCAATGGTATCTCAGGTTTGATCTTTTCATGTTTAACCAAGGCTTCATAAGAAGCAAATTTGACAGCTGTGTCTACATTACTAAATTGAAAACTGGTAACTATATGTACTTGTTGATTTATGTGGATGACATGCTGATTGCTTGTAAAGACAAGTTTCAGATTCAAAAATTGAAGGATCAACTGAGCTCAGAATTTGACATGAAGGATCTTGGACCTACCAGCAAGATTTTGGGAATGACTATTGAAAGAGATAGAGACAAGGGCATTCTCAGACTATCTCAAAAGTCTTACCTGGATTAGGTTGCAAGATCTTTTGGTCTTGACAAGGCAAAAGCTGTCTCCACACCCATTGGAGCTCAGT
This sequence comes from Urtica dioica subsp. dioica, assembly GCF_054948205.1. Taxonomy (NCBI): domain Eukaryota; kingdom Viridiplantae; phylum Streptophyta; class Magnoliopsida; order Rosales; family Urticaceae; genus Urtica; species Urtica dioica. Next base: position 49,662,072 of record NC_142757.1, on the reverse strand, counting down.
TCAAACTCATGTCTCTCACAAAACAAGAGCTCAACAACCAGGCAAAGTACATGGAGAAGATCCCATACTCAAATCGTGTTGGAAGTCTGATGTATGGGATGATCAGCACCAGACCTGACATAGCTTATGGAGTCAGCCTAGTAAGCAGGTTCATGAGTAAACCTGGTAAAACTCATTGGGAAGCTGCTAAATGGCTGGTCAGATACATCAAAGGAGCTTCAGATCTGAGCCTGGTATAAACCACAAATCAATCAAGTCATTGTAAGGTTCAAGGTTACTGTGACTCTGATTATGCTGGAGACTTGGACAAGCGAAGGTCTCTATCAGGATATGTGTTCACTGTTGGAGAAAACACAGTGAGTTGGAAGGCAAGTCTTCAACATGTGGTTACATTATCCACAACTGAAGCTGAGTATATCTATTTAACTGAAGCTGTAAAGGAAGGTCTATGGCTAAAAGGCTTCATGTCCGAGCTTGGGTATGATCAAGACTGTGCTGAGATCTACTGTGACTCACAAAGTGCAATTCACTTATCGAAGAACACTATGTATCACGAGCGAACTAAGCACATTGACGTGAGGCTGCACTTCATCAGAGATATTATAGCAGAGGGTGTGATCAAAGTGAAGAAAATTTGTACAGATGTTAACCCGACTGACATCTTGACAAAGGTGGTTCCCATTGACAAGTTCAGAAATGCCCTAGACTTGCTCAAGCTTAGGAATGGTTAAGTAGCTGGGGAAAATAGGGATGAGAGGACTTTGTTTGCTTCCGAGGAGTTAGAGATGTTCATCGCAAGGTGGGATTTGTGAAGATGAGTGCAATGCCACATCAGCAAGGACACATCAGCACCGGCATCGAGTTAGTTATAACAACCCGAGGTAGCTTATCCGACACGTCACCGCTGGATCTTGCTTTATAACCTCTTGTAATCACTTGCGTTAGTCAAGTCTGTCATTTCAATTTGTATTCATGAGATTCTGAGAGAATAAAGAGAGAGAAAAAATAGAGAATCGCAAGCAAGGGCTTGGCGATCTAGAGTGTTTGTCTCGACAGCGATCGAGTGATCTTCTTGTAACCTCCGATTGAATATAGTGGAAGCAAATAGGGAAATCTCATCCCTGACTGGATTAGGATCCGAGTTGGATCTGAACCAGGATAAAAATCTGGTTGTGTTCTTTCTCACTTAACTGTCTGTTTTCTTGATTGCTTACGTCTTAAGGTATCTCGTGCGTATCAAATTTTCGTTCTGGTTTGGTTTTAGGGATCGTTTTTTTCAACACTTTTATTTCCGGCGATGGCTGCGAAAGGAGATGGACCAGCGATCGGGATAAATCTCGATATGACTTACTCGTGCGTCAGTGTTTGGCAACACGACCGAGTCGAAATCAACACCGTGAACCTATCAACACCGTCTTCAATACGAATAGGTTGATTGGAAAGATATTCAACGATACCAGACCCGACCGCAAGCAAGTTGGTTTTTGGCCTGGAACCGGACCGCACGCAAAACAAACATGTCAGACCCGTAAAAAGAGGACCGAAAAGAAAAACAATCACCAAACCAGAAAAAAAAATCATCTTTACATCATATCTTATAGCTCCTAGCTAGTACCTAAGGATGATTTTTTTATACTTCGGGCACAGAGAATGAAACCATAATAAAACCATACATTCTCAAGAAGTGACATTCCATCATTCGTTGTTGAAAAAGACTTCCGTCTCTGACCCTCCTTAAATTTCAAAATCCGGCCAAAACTCTGACTTTGATGGCCTCAACCCACTTTGAACTCTCATGTGATTTCGGTGCAGAGAAAATAAGTCATTGAATGAAAATTGCGCCATGATATTATTATTTCAAATTTTCGCCGACGAAATTCGAAAAGTTTAAGCAAAAATGAAATTTCAAAACTATAAAATTTTGTTAACATTCTTCTCAATTAGTCATCGATTACCGACATCTTTATCACTAATTACACTTATGACATGTATTCTCTAGTTTCTTAGACTTGATTGAAAAATAAGAAAACTATCATCATCTGAATGATCGAGACTGCCTTCGAGTTAAGGATATGTGAAGAAATGAATGACCGTTTGTACTTTAAACTTTTTCTTTAAGCTCAAAAACAACCAAGATCTTCTTCATATACGAGAACAAAGAAAGTTAGCACTAAAAGTAACAATATATATATATATATATATATATATATATATATATATATATATATATATATATATATATATATAACAACAGAGGCGTTGACATTATTTCTTAATACCACTATTTTAACTTTATTGCATTTTTGTGACTGAGAGGTTTTGGGCTTTAACCTATTAGTGTGCCTTTTGTTACTGAGAGAAACATACTAACGTTGCTTTCGTTTTCACTTATCTAGACTTAAGGTCATTAATTTATTTTTCTAATAAAATAATAACTCAAAATCTAAAAATGGGCCTCTCTAGGGAGGGGGTTGGGCCGTTGCTCCACTCGGCCCCCCCTTGGGCCGGGCCTATTTTGAATCCATAATTACAACCACGGAAATTAAAAAAATAAAAATACCCAAATCAGCTTTGAACGGTATTCTGATGGGCCCCTGTTTTATCATTTTAGTTGATGTACGAGAAAGTTGCCCGCGGCGTTGCCGCGGATTATTGCGTACAGTAATTCATGTATACTTAAGTAGAAAATGAGTTGTTTATTTACTGAATAAACTAATAATGTTTAACTATCTTTTATATAGAAGCTGTTTTACTTACAAGATTCTGCTAGGTACTAAAATAATGTGCTATTTTTATAGGGAATGTAAAAAAAAAAATCACAAATTTTATCAGAATTTTTAATAGGTACTAAACCAAGATGATATTTTGATATATTCTTTGGTATAAGAAATGTTATTAGGTGATATCGTATTGTTGTGAAAAAACCAACGAATTTGTGATAGATTATAATCTCTTTCGTACATAGCTTTCACAAAGGTTGGGAAGTTATGAAGAAAAGAAAATGAAAGGAAAGGCAAGGAATTTTATTAAATTGTTTATTTATTTATTTATAAAAGAGACTATTTTGTTGATAGAAAATGGAAGTAAGATTACATAAACCTGGAGTTTTCTTAATATTAAAAAAACACTGTTATCTTGATTGATTTACTGAAATTATATTTGAATATTGTTATTTATTTAATTATATGTTTGACTTTTTTGTTGTTCCACATTGTTATTAGCTTGTCAAAAAAAAAATATATATCATGTTGAAGTTTTATATGAAGCAAATAAGATTTATTGGCCTAATTACCCAACCCCTATGTGTATTGAGTTTCTAACGAAATAAGAGTCTTGTACAAATTGTCTTACTTTACATAAAAATAATTGCTACAGTATATGTTATGACATATACAATATCAACGTAGAAATAATACTTTCTGACATCTTTAATTAATAATAAGACATATTCATATAGAAGAAAAATATACTATGGTCTTAGCGCGCGGTGCAGATCGTCACACGTTATCCATATGGTTGTTGTACCTAGCATTGTGTAAATCATGTAGACTGTTGATAATATCAAAGTTCAAACTAAAATTACCAACACAATAGATAAACACACTATTATTAAAATTCATAACCGCTTGATTTTTTGAGGTCGTCATTTTTTTCTGTAGTCAAGCACATGGTTTATTTAATGGTATGAGCTCAATCTTCTTCGACTTGTTGGAAAATAATTTGTTTATAATTAGAAAACAAATTTATTTTAAATACACAACAAAACTTTTGCTATATATAATTATACATCAATATTTAGGCATACTTTTTTTTATTATATAAACAAATAAGTAATTAAATTTATTTGTAGTTCTATTTTTTTTTCTTTTAAAAAGTAATTTCTAGTTTTAGTTACATGCTTGCTTACCTTGCTTTTGGATTTTTTTTTTTTTTTTTTTTGAGTTTTGATCCAAATGTATGTCGAAGATGATGTACTTGCACAATAGTTTTCCTGCAAATTACTTTACCCAAAAAATAAATAAATAAATACGTATATATATATATTAATAAATGTGTACTTATAAGAAGCAGTATCAGTGATGGTTAAAAAATAAATAAAATGTTCCGAGTAAGATATAAATGAATATCTAAATAAGTAATTATCGATATGTTTGCGACTACTTAAATATAAATCACTAAAATAAGCTCATTGTTGATGTTGATCATTTTCGTTCATATTATTTAATTAACTATGATAGATTGGATGCTACTCAAGATTTCTATATGTAGAAAAGTCAGAATATCAAGAATATAAAGAAAGAAAAAAAAATGATATTAACATCCAAATAATCGACATTTATTATATCACCTGTCAAAGATTGATGTTGAACTGTTCTTGTTTTTGGAGATGTTTGATTCCATAAAATTGAAACTGCACGATGGAGTTATTGGAGCTTTTCTAGAAACATGTTGCTGCTCGTGGTAACTGAAATTTTATAGGAATCAACAGAAGAAAAAAATTAGCACATTGTGAGGGTATTAAAAAATAATTATATTTTTTATACACTTACCTCTTCATGAACTCCTATACGATCGTGCATGTTAAGTTTTTATCAACCCACTTCTCAAAAACCTAGCCATGATCATGTCATTGTGTTGATGTATTTGTTTGATTAGTGTAGTCAGTTATTAATTATTTAAAAACATAGTACATGTAATTATAGATACCAAATTTAATATGACGTGTATTCTAAGTTGTCCTATTTATATTATGGAGAATTTCTTTGTACACGATATTCTTTACATGGTCTTGATATTTGTTCAGGGATTCGAGAATTAATACAAATAATCCATTTGGTGATTTGACTCTTGATAAAGCTACATATAATTGACCATGAGTAAAAATTTCATCTTCTATGTACAGACCAATTTTATCAAGAGATTGTCCTTGACTTTTATTTATTGTCATGGCATATGAAACTTTAACAGGAAATTGTCTTCTTTTTAAAATGAATGGCCATTTTGATTCATGTACAGTCATCTCTATTCTAGGAATGTATACTTTCTCATTTGTATCTGCAGAATTGATTATTTGCCCTTCAATTATTTTGCTTGTTAGTTGTGTGATTAGTAGTCTAGTTCCATTACATAGTCCTAGAGATTGATTTAAATTTCGTAATAACATGATAGGTGTTCCTATTTTAAGATTTAACTCATGCGGTGGTAATCCGTTAAAATTCAATGTGTTTAAAAAATCTTCCGGATATAAAATATTCAGTTCATCCATGTTCCCATGCGACGGTAAAATTGTATCATAGCTACAATAAGTTTTAGTTTCAGTGGGAAGTAATGATAATATATATTGATTTATTTGATCAACAGTTCTATGTCTCGGAGCCACAATTGTTCGTTCTTTCAAGTATTCTATATCATTATAATGAGTCAAGAAATCAGTATATATTGAATGTGAAATTAGTTGGATTGGGTTTGAATCGTAATGTAACATAAATTTTTTGGGTATCTCTATCCAGGTGGCCTCTTCATTTTCTGAATCTTTGATTCCTCGTACGGTACCATTGCCAATGTCTAAAATCCAAGTGGAAAATTCAGTAATTTCCTCTATTTCTTCTAATGACATATTATTTCGCATAAGTCGCATATTTTTTTGTTAGAGTTAAAATATCAAAATGTTTCCATAAATAAGAATTAGTTAACGTCGCATCAATTATATGTTCTTTAGATCCATAAGGTATAATAGGTAATATTTGACGAAAGTCTCGAAAATGCTCGAAAATATAATGAGAATTTAGAGTTGATCTGAGTCAGAGAGAGCTTTATGTACCAATTCCAGGACGGCCTCACAGTAAACGCATTGAGGCTGGTTTACCGCAACAAGTCATTGATTTTCGTGTATAAAGTCAGCTCTAGAAATTACGAAAAAGAAACAGAGTCCCAATCCATGAAGATATGTCACGCTTGAGTAAGAAGAAGCCCGTAGAAATAAATCAGCTCGGCTTGCTATAAACTGACCCAGACCATCTTGAAAGAAGAGATAAAGGCGAGCCAATATACCATCCAGACAGAAAATCAACCGAACATAAAAACAGCAAAATCCAAATGCATTGGGTTTGTGTCTTGACCATATCTGCAAAAGAGTAATACCACAAGAATTGAAATTTAAAGCACACCAAGACATCACTCAGCTAACAAAGTAGTGATCTCACTTTAAGACTTTGATGCCATAGAAAAACAGTTGTTAGTACTGATATAAAGCATTTTCATGAGCCTGAAACCTTGAACTATGTATAAAATTATACACATTAAATATAGAAACTCAATGGGGCCACAAGTGTTGATATTATTATTGAAGGTAAGAGCATGACCGATTACATCATAGAAGAACAAATAAAAAAAAATAGTTATATGTCCCTACCAACCAAAGGAATGTCAAGACAATCTACAAGGCTCACAAAGGAAAATACCTTCATATATTAATAATATAAGAAAACTAAGAAGATAATTCGATCAATATCAAAGTAGAATATACCTAAATTTATTGATATTAATATGTTTTCAATCTTATGTTCTCGGGGAGCCACTCACATGGCCGTGAGCAAGGTTTCAGAAGCCCTGGAAGCTAAAAAACATCATAGAATATGTTAAGAATTGAACGCGGAAAAACACAATTCACCAGACTTTCAACGAGAAACGCAGATCAAAACCAAAAACCAGAAATAACTTGCACAGGAAGTTATTCGAGAAATTAAGCGCGAAGAACATAAACTAAAAGAAATTGAGGAAGAAGAAGAGAAAGACACGCCGATTTTTATCCTGGTTCAGATTCAAATCGAATCCTAATCTAGTCAGGCCTCGAGAGAGTCCTATTTCGATGATCCACTATCTTCAAACGAGTTACAAAGCAATCCGATCAAACCCTTGATCTTGACCTTCAAAGCTACAATCCCAGCACCCTTGAACACATCTCACAACAGGTTTCACTCAAGTATTTCCCAGAGATTAAGCCCTCTTCTCAATCTCAAACACTCTCTCTCGGATTCTTTTTCTCTCAACACAACAATGAACTAGTACCCACACAACTATCCAGGCTAGTGTTTATATACACACTGCTCTGGTTACAAACAAGACTAGATACATCATAATCGCCTAACAAACTTTAGATCAACTCCGCAGCTCGCTCCAGCTCGCTCCAACAAGAGGCAGTTCCAAGTGCTGAGGTGTCATGATGACGAGGCACAGCTTTCACAAATCTCCACCTTGCTGAGTCATCACCATTCTTCACTTGTAGCTCTTGAAAACTTCATCAGTGTGGACCACCAAAGTTTCTCTTTCATCTCGAGGCCTATTTCCATGGTCGCTCCTCTTTGACCATCCTTAGCAAGCTCAGAGCTTCTTCAAACTTGCCAAGTGGTATTACCTTGGTAAACATATCAGCAGGGTTTACCTCAGTATCAATCTTCTTCACCTGTATCAGCTTCTCGTTAATGACATCCTTGATGAAGTGCAGCCTCACATCAATGTGTTTGGTCCTCTCATGGAACACACTGTTCTTGGACAAGTGTATAGCACTTTGAGAATCACAATTGACCACTGTTTCTTCATCTGTCAGACCAAGTTCCTTTGTGAAACCTTTTAACCACAAAGCCTCCTTAATTGCTTCAGTGAGAGCAATATATTCAGCTTCTGTGGTGGACAAAGCTACAACATGCTGAAGAGTGGATTTCCAGCTCACAGTATTTCCTCCAACTGTGAAAACATACCCTGTCAAGGATCTTCTCTTGTCTAAGTCTCTTGCATAATCTGAGTCACAATATCCAATGACCTTGCAGCTTTCATCTTTATCTCCTCTAAAGATCATCTTCAGATTTAGACTTCTTTTCAGGTATTTGACCAGACACTTTGCAGCTTGCCAGTGTAGACGACTAGGTTTGCTCATAAACCTGCTGATGAAACTTACACCATAGGCTATATCTGGTCTGGTGCTGATCATGGCATACATGCAGCTGCCAACACAGCTTGAGTATGGAACATTTCTCATATGCATTTTCTATGTATCTTCTTCATGTGTGTGAACAGCTCTTAGTTTGAAGTGAGCGCCAATAGGTAGTCTTGATACCTTTGAGTCACTTTGACTAAAGAGATTCACAACCTTCTGTAGATAGCCCTGCTGAGATAGAGTCAAAGACCTGTTGTCCCTGTTCCTGACAATGTCCATGCCAAGAATTCTTGAAGCTGCTCCAAGGTCTTTCATATCAAACTCTGTGTTGAGTTGAGTCTTCATTTTCTGCACCTCCACTTTATCTTTACAGGCTATAAGCATGTCATCCACATAGATGAGAAGATACATGTAGTCTCCTGACTTTAGTTGTGTGAGATAGACACAACTCTCATACTTACTCCTCTGAAATCCTTGTTTGATCATAAACTCATCAAACCTTAGATACCATTGTCTAGGTGATTGTTTAAGACCATACAAGGAATTCTTCAGAAGACAAACCTTCTTCTTTGGGTTTCCCTGGACAAAGCCCTCTGGTTGCTCCATGTAGACCTCTTCATCTAGTGTTCCATGCAAGAAAGCAGTCTTGACATCTAGTTGTTCCAGTTCCAGGTCATACATGGCTACAACAGCTAGGATTATTCTGATTGAGGTGTGCTTGACTACTGGTGAGAAAACTTCATGATAGTCAATGCCTTCAATCTGAGAATACCCCTTGGCCACAAGTCTGGCTTTATATCTTGGTTTCTCAACTCCTGGTATACCTGGCTTCAATTTGAAAATCCACTTGCATCCAACAACTCTTTTGTTTTCAGGGATTGAGACAAGTTTCCAGGTGTTGTTCTTGTCCAAGGATTCCATTTCTTCAATCATGGCCTGGTGCCACATCTTCCACTTTGTGCTTTTCTGAGCCTCTGAGTAGCTCCTTGGTTTTTCTTCAATCAACTCAGCAGCATTTAGAGCAAAAGCTATCAGATCGGCTTGAGCAAATCTAGCTGGCTTGTTGATCACTCTTCTGGGTCTATCCCTTGTGAGCATGTAGCCTTCAAGGTCTTCACCAACATTCTCATCAATTTGATGGTCTTCATGTTGGTTTTCTGTTGCAGCTTGATCTTCATCTTCAGGTTGATCATGTTCAGCTCCACCTTGATCTGGATAAGCTCCACCTTGATCCTGTGTGCTTGCAACATCTCTCAGCTCCACCTGAACTTGTTCTGTATGTTCATTACTTTGATCAGGCCTTAGGCTTGTCTGATCACAGAGGTTAGATTTGTAGAAAACAGACTCATTAAAGATTACATCTCTGCTGATGACTATTTTCTTTTCTTCTATCAGCCAAATTCTATATCCTTTCACACCATCAGGATATCCTAGGAACACACCCTTTTTAGCCTTAGGATTCAACTTTCCTTGACTAGCATGCACATAGACCATACAGCCAAAAGGTCTCAAATGACTGTAGTCAGGTTTATGTTTTGACCATACCTGTTCAGGGACTGCTTTGAAGTCTATGGATGAAGTTGGTGACCTGTTGATCAAGTAACAAGCTGTAGCAGCAGCTTCTGCCCATAACCTTTGTGACAATCCAGAATCAGCAAGCATACACCTTACTTTATCCATAATTGTCCTGTTGAACCTTTCAGCCACACCATTTTGCTGAGGTGTGTAAGCACATGTGTGTTTCCTGGCTATACCATGATCTTCACAGAATTTGTTAAACTCAGTGTTACAATATTCAAGACCATTATCAGTTCTTAGCCTTTTCACCTTCTTCTCAGTTTGATTTTCAATTAATGTTTTCCAAGAAACAAATTTTTGAAAAGCTTCATCTTTTGTTTTCAGGAAATATATCCAGGTTTTTCTTGAGAAGTCATCAACAAAAGTAATGAAGTACTGAGATTTGGAGAGTGATACCGTCACTTGTGGTGAACCCCACAAGTCAGAGTGGACATAGTCAAGGATTGACTTTGAGTTGTGGACAGCTTTTGGGAACTTCAGCCTGTGAGCCTTGTCTAGGATGCAGTTCTCACAAAACTCAAGATCTTTCAGATCTTTGATTTTTATGAGGTCTTGTTTGGTGAGTTCTTGCATTCCCCTTTGGCTCATGTGCCCTAGCCTCCGGTGCCAGGTCACAGCATTGTTGGAGTCTTGCTGTGCTGAGTCAGCTTCACCATGGATAGTCTCCTCTTCCAGCACATAGAGGCCATTCTCTAGATAGCCTTTCAGAACAGTCAAGATTCCTTTTGAAATTTTGATCACACCCTTTTGTGCTTTGTAGGAGTAACCTTGAGAATCAAAGACCCCTAGAGATAGCAGATTTCTCTTGAGGTCTCGGATGTATCTCACTTCCCTTATGATCTTACAAGATCCATCTGGTAGCTTGATCTTCACGGAACCTGTACCATATACATTGCAAGAATGATTGTTTCCCATCAACACTTTACCTTCACTTGATTGATAATCAAGTAGCCAATCCTTCCTTGGTGTCATGTGAAAACTACACCCAGAATCCAGGATCCATTGATCCTTGGGGTCTTCATATGACACTGTCAAGACTTCTGCATCATTAAGTCCACTTGACACATTTGCAGAGTCTTTTGAGTCTTTTGAGCCTTTTTCATCTTTCTTTCTCTCAGGACATTGCCTTCTCCAGTGCCTTTCCTTGTTGCAGTTCCAACACACACTGGCTTCTTTTCCATCCTTGGACTTTGACTTTGACCTGGCCTTGGATTTCTTTCCCTTCTCTTTCTTCTCAGGCCTTCCTCGAACATTCAATCCCTCAGATCTGGTGTTCTTGGAATTTTCCTTCAGGTCTTGTTCTTTGGAATAAACTGCAGAGATAACTTCATCTAAAGTTAGTGCTTCCCTGCCATATTTCAAAGTATCACACAATTGTTCATAGGGTTTAGGGAGAGAATTGAGAAGGAATATAGCCTGGTCTTCATCATCGATCTTAACATCGAGATTCTCCAGATCATTGATGAGCTTTGTAAAGTCATCTATGTTGTCATCAACAGATTTCTGATCATCCATCTTGAAACTGTAGAATTTCTGCTTCAAGTGGATCCTTGTAGGTAAAGACTTTGTCATGTACAGAGCCTCTAGCTTGAGCCACATTCCAGCTGCAGACTTTTCTTTCACCAACTTTCTCAGGATTTGATCACTAAGGCTCAAGATGATGGTGTTCTTTGCCTTCTTTAGGATTTCTGTCTTCCTTTCCAGGGTGAGCTCTGTTGACATCTTCGATTCTCCTTTCAAGGCTTCATCGAGCCCTAGGTTTCCGAGGTGAGCCTCCATTTTGATCCGCCATAGGTTGAAGTCATTCTTTCCATCAAAATTTTCGATTTCTGACTTGAAATTCGCCATCGCCTTGGATCTTGATCAGGGATTCCAGGAAATTGGGGATGAACTTCAATTAGGTCAAAAGTGATGGAGTCTTGATCGAACACCTGTACTAATGAAAGACAAATGGCTCTGATACCAATTTGTTAAGAATTGAACGCGGAAAAACACAATTCACCAGACTTTCAACGAGAAACGCAGATCAAAACCAAAAACCAGAAATAACTTGCACAGGAAGTTATTCGAGAAATTAAGCGCGAAGAACAGAAACTAAAAGAAATTGAGGAAGAAGAAGAGAAAGACACGCCGATTTTTATCCTAGTTCAGATTCAAATCGAATCCTAATCCAGTCAGGCCTCGAGAGAGTCCTATTTCGATGATCCACTATCTTCAAACGAGTTACAAAGCAATCCGATCAAACCCTTGATCTTGACCTTCAAAGCTACAATCCCAGCACCCTTGAACACGTCTCACAACAGGTTTCACTCAAGTATTTCCCAGAGATTAAGCCCTCTTCTCAATCTCAAACACTCTCTCTCGGATTCTTTTTCTCTCAACACAACAATGAACTAGTACTCACACAACTATCCAGGCTAGTGTTTATATACACACTGCTCTGGTTACAAACAAGACTAGATACATCATAACCGCCTAACAAACTTTAGATCAACTCCGCAGCTCGCTCCAGCTCGCTCAGCTCGCTCCAACAAGAGGCAGTTCCAAGTGCTGAGGTGTCATGATGACGAGGCACAGCTTTCACAGAATACTATAAAGAAGTAGAGATAGAGAGACCTTGGGCTATTAGAACTTACAGTTTTCCTTCCCACAATATCTTCTTTTCATCCTCAGTTTTCATTCTTAATAAACCACGAATGCTGATAACAATGTTTCTATTTTGAGCATAACTAGTTACTGTGAGAAGCAAGATATTGGATTATGGCAACAAAATCACCTCAAAGTAGAGGTAACTGTTGAAATCGAGCTCGTCAGCTCGCCCTTCCTCGTCGAACTCATCAGCTCGCCCTTCCGCGGCGAGCTCGTCAGCTCGCCCTTCCGCGTCGAGCTTGCCTCGGAAGTCCTTTCCTTGGAACTCATTCCTCATGGGAAATCGTCGCATTTATTTCTCATGTTATTTCCGATGTCTTGCTCTCTGTGTATATTTATTATTCTCTCTTTCCTAGAAGTAGTTTTTACACATGTATTTATTACACTCTCTCTTGTACCCACCTTATGTATAAATAGGTGATACAAATTAATATTAAATACAAGAAATATTCAAAGTCTCGGAACACTCTCTCTTCTCCGATTCTCTCTTTCTTTATCTTTTCTCTCTAAACTTCAACATGGTATCAGAGCAGGGAAAATCAACCATCATGAACACCACTCAGACCACGCCCACTCAGTCGCAATCTGAATCCTTCTCCCAACATATCACGAGCCACAAACTCAATGGCCACAACTTCCTACAGTGGTCCCAATCTGTGCTCATGTTCATGTCGGGACGAGGTAAAGATGACTACCTCACAGGCGTGGCCACATCTCCTGTGATTGAAGATCCGACGTTCAAGAGTTGGAAGGCCGAAAACAGCATGGTGATGTCCTAGCTCATAAACTCTATGCTCCCCGAAATCGGAGAAACCTTCCTCATTTCCCGAACGGCAGCAGAAATCTGGCAAGCAGCTAGAGAAATCTTCTCCAACTCAGAAGATATGTCCGAGCTATTTGAAACTGAGAACACTCTCCACGACCTACGTCAAGAAGAGATGTCTGTTACTCAGTTCTTCAGCTCGCTCACACATCTGTGGCAGAAGATCGACCTCTACGAACAGCACCAGTGGACCAGCTCCGAAGACTAAAAAATCTACCGCAGGATAGTGGAGACCAAACGTGTGTTTAAACTACTATCCGGCCTCAACCAAGACCTTGATGAGGTTAGAGGTCGGATACTTAGTACAAAACCACTACTATCTCTCTGTGAAGCCTTCTCCGCGGTCAGACACGAGGAAAGCATGAGGAAACTCATGCTGGGAGTTATCAAATCGAGCTCACTTCCGGGCTCATCCTCAGACTCGTCCGCCCTCACCACACATGGAGACGAAGTTCTTGCAGCCCGCGTCTCAACAGAGAAACCTCGCAAACCTCGCCCCTACTGCGATCATTGCAGACGACCTGGACACCTCCGAGAAACCTGCTGGAAACTGCATGGGAAACCACCGAGCTCGAAGTCTACCCAAGATACTAAGGATCCTAACTCAGTCGGAAACTTAGTATCCACCTCGTCCGCTGCCTCGACCTCGACCTCAGACTCCTCTCCCTTCAGCAACGACCAGCTCGATATTCTCCAGAAGCTTCTTCAACAAGTCCAACTCAGTGGAGAACACTCGGGCATTGCCCCTCTAGGTAACTCTCCTAGAGCCCTCAATGTAAGCTCAGAGAATCCCACAGCATGGATTGTCGACTCCGGTGCCACTGATCACATGACTGGTAATAGAAATCTATTCACAACTTACTCCGCTTGCAATAAAAGCATATCAGTCACCATCGCCAACGGAGCCAAAACTCAAGTCACTGGTATTGGTACCGTTGTCTTGACGAAGTCCATGAGGCTAGACTCGGTGTTCTTTAAGCCTCAACTACAATGCAATCTCTTATCTGTGCATAAGATCAACCAAGACTCTAAGTGTAGAACTATTTTTTATGGAAGTTCATGTGTGTTTCAGGAACAGGTCACGGGGAGACAGATTGGTAATGCCAAGCTAAGCACCGGACTCTATGTCATCAAGCCAGATCAGCCCGCCATGTGTCAGCTCGCCCAACATTCACCCCAGTACAAAGAGATCATGCTCAATCACCTTAGACTAGGGCATCCAAATTTCATGTATCTCAAACGAATGTTTCCTTCTTTGTTTATCAATAAAAATATCAATTCCATTCAGTGTGACATGTGTGAGTTCGCCAAACATTCTCGAAGCTCGTATCACCCCACCTCGTACAAACCATCTCGCCCTTTTGCCACAATTCACAGTGATATATGGGGGCCCTCAAAAGTTCCCAATATCACTGGAGTTCGGTGGTTCCTTCTCTTTGTTGACGACCACACTAGACTCAGTTGGATATACATGATGAAACAAAAATCTGAAACATCCAATCTATTCAAAACCTTTCACAAAATGATTCAAACACAGTTCGACACATCCATTCAAATTATCCACACTGACAACGCTCGAGATTACTTTAATTCTGAGCTCGGCGATTTCTTCAAAACACATGGCATAATTCACTCCAGCTCGTGCGTTCATACCCCGCAACAAAATGGGGTAGCCGAGCGGAAAAATCGACACATTCTCGAGGTCGCCCGAGCCATCATGTTCTCCTCAAACGTCCCATCCCATTTTTGGGGAGAAGACAGCCACCTACCTCATAAACAGAATGCCATCTCGTGTCATTGGCTATAAAATCCCATCTCAAGTCCTTCTAGAGACATACCCTCACTATCGACTCATCTCAACCCTACCTGCGAAAGTATTCGGCTGTTCAGACTTCACGCATTCTTATGGCCAAGGTAAACTTGAACCAAAATCGCTCAAATGCATCTTCCTTGGCTATTCAGCAACCCAGAAAGGCTACAAATACTATGAACCCCGATCACAAAAATTCATAGTCTCAATGGATGTATCTTTTCATGAGTTCAGTCCTTACTTCGCCAATTCAGCTCGTCAGGGGGAGAATGACGAAAATGACTTCCCAAATTGGCTCATCATAAACCCAGAATTCAGCTCGCCTCAAAATCCGACCTCACATGTCTCAGAAATTCCCAGCTCGCCCAGCTCGCCTCAAAATCCGACCTCACATGTTCCAGAAATTCCTAGCTCACCTGTTCAAGAAATTCTCAGCTCGCAAGCCTCTGAACCCTCTCCATGCGAACTGAATTCACCCACAGTCCGGTACAAGCTCGCGACCAAGATGTCTCTCCGAACCTGAACCACGAAACTATTGAACAAGGTAACATCGAATCTCTAGACTTACCCATTGCATTGAGAAAACCTCCTCGGTCGTGTGCTCAATACAGGATGGCAGATTACGTGTACTATGAGAATTTATCTACGAGCTACCAAGCCTATGTGGCGAAGTTAGATGAAGGAAAAGTGCCGAACTCCATCGAGGAAGCCCTTCAAAGTTTCAAGTGGCGAGACGCAAGTCATGCTGAGATCCAAGCCCTCGAAAAGAATGATACGTGGGATATCGTCGAGCTACCACCAGGCAAGTGAACTGTTGGATGTAGATGGCTCTTCACCATCAAACACAATCCAGATGGGACAGTGGAGGGATACAAAGCCCGACTTGTCGCAAAAGGGTACACGCAGGCGTATGGCATTGACTATCAAGAAACATTCGCTCCAGTTGCAAAGTTCAATACCATCAGAATCCTCATTTCACTAGCAGCCAACTTAGATTGGCCTCTCATCCAGCTCGATGTGAAGAATGCTTTTTCTAAACGGCGAACTGGAAGAGGAAGTCTACATGCAACTCCCACCAGGATTTGACAAAGATCAAGGAGCCAACAAAGTCTGCAAACTCAAGAAGTCACTATATGGACTAAAACAGTCCCCTCGAGCATGGTTCGGAAAATTCACCAACGTGCTCAAACGTTGTGACTACGAGCAGAGTCAAGCTGATCCAACACTCTTCTCAAAAATCTCCACACAAGGCAAGCACACCATTCATAATGTGTATGTGGACGATATAGTCATCATCGGAGACGACCTGGAAGAGATCAGGAGGCTGAAGCAAACTTTGTCATCTGAGTTCGAAGTCAAGGACCTCGGCAGCCTACGATACTTCCTCGGCATGGAGGTAGCTCGATCAGAAAAGGGCATCTCTGTTTCCCAGCGCAAGTACACGTTGGATCTCCTCAAAGAAACTGGCATGCTTGGCTGCAAACCAGTTGACACTCCGATGGATGCCAATGTGAAACTTCTAGCTCGCACCAACGAGGCCGCCACCGACAAAGAAAGATTTCAGCAGCTCGTAGGAAAACTCATCTACCTAACTCACACGAGACCAGATATTGGATTCGCAGTGAGTATGGTAAGTCGATTCATGAGTAATCCCTCAGAAACTCACATGGACGCAGTCATGAGGATTCTCCGATACCTCAAATCTGCCCCAAGTACTGGTCTCTCCTTCAAGAAAAGACGAAGTCGAGGCGTCGAAGTATTCACAGATGCAGACTGGGTCGGATATGTTCCAGACAGACGATCAACATCAGGCATGTGCACTTACAACTGGGGAAATCTTGTTACCTGGAGAAGCAAGAAGCAGTCTGTTGTCTCAAGAAGTAGTGCTGAAGCCGAGCTCAGGTCCTTAGCAAGTGGAGTATGTGAAGGCATCTGGCTGAAGTCTCGACGACCTCAAGATCATCACCGAAGGTCCAATCAAGCTCTTTTGCGATAATCAAGCTGCTCTCAGCATAGCCAAAAATCCAGTCCATCATGACAGAACAAAACATATCGAGATCGACCGATACTTCATCAGTGAAAAGATTGAAGAAAAAATAATCGTTATGGAATACATTCCGTCAGGTCATCAGCTCGCCGACATTCTCACCAAAGCCCTTCCGCGAGCAACCTTTTCCGAGCTATGTAGCAAGCTTGACCTCCTCAACATATACAGTCAAGCTTGAGGGGGAGTGTTGAAATCGAGCTCGTCAGCTCGCCCTTCCGCGTCAAACTCATCAGCTCGCCCTTCCGCGTCGAGCTCGTCAGCTCGCCCTTCCGCGTCGAGCTTGCCTCGGAAGTCCTTTCCTTGGAACTCATTCCTCATGGGAAATCGTCGCATTTATTTCTCATGTTATTTCCGATGTCTTGCTCTCTGTGTATATTTATTATTCTCTCTTTCCTAGAAGTAGTTTTTACACATGTATTTATTACACTCTCTCTTGTACCCACCTTATGTATAAATAGGTGATATAAATTAATATTAAATACAAGAAATATTCAAAGTCTCGGAACACTCTCTCTCTCTTCTCCGATTCTCTCTTTCTTTATCTTCTCTCTCTAAACTTCAACAGTAACTGTTGAGAGAGTGGTTAACGTGGGAGCGAGGTTTCTATTTGGGCGTTCTATTTATATATTTATAAATGCATATATTACTTAATAAGTTAAGCCTATTTCTTTTTAACCTACAGACTACCTGCAGACGCAACTTCTCGTGTCTAAATCCTTAGCGCAAACAAAATATGTACGCAAATTTTTCTCTTTATTTCCCCCAACATTTACGTATTCAGTTGTGTCTATTTCTTTTTAACCTACAGACACGACTATTACTACCAGACGCGACTTATCGCGTCTATATCTTTAGCGCAAAAAAATATGGAGGCAAATTCTTCTCTTTTATTTCTCCAAAATTTGTGTAGACGCGATTTTTTATTTTTGACGCGACATGTCGCGTCTGTTACTTAACAAAATTAATAAAGAGTGGGATAAATGTCGCGGTCAAAATTTTTGTGAAATTTTGTATCAAACGCGACTTTTCGCGTCTGAAGCACTAAAAGTTGCGTCTATATAGACGCGACTTCTCGCGTCTGAATCCTTTCGTGTCTGAAGCCTCGGTTTGTAGTAGTGACACGAGATGACATTCTGTTTATGAGGTAGGTGGCTATGAGAACTGATTCTCCCCAAAAATGAGACGGAACGTTTGAGGAGAACATGATAGCTCGGGCGACCTCGAGAATGTGTCGATTTTTCCGCTCCGCTACCCCATTTTGTTGCGGGGTGTGAACGCACGAGCTAAAGTGAATTATGCCATGTTTTTTTAAGAAATCGCCGAGCTCGGAGTTAAAGTAATCTTGAGCATTTTCAGTATGGACAATTTGAATGTAGGTGTCGAACTGTGTTTGGACCATTTTGTGAAAGGTAATTTTGAATAGGTTGGATGTTTCGGATTTTTGTTTCATCATGTATATTCAACTGAGTCTAGTGTGGTCGTCAACAAAGAGAAGAAACCATCGAACTCCAGTGATATTGGGAACTTTTGAGGGACCCCATATATCACTGTGAATTTTGGCAAATGGACGAGATTGTTTGTACGAGGTGGGGTGATATGAACTTCGAGTATGTTTAGCGAACTCATGCATGTCACACTGAATGGAATTGATATTTTTATTGATAAACAAAGAAGGAAACGGTCTTTTGAGATACATGAAATTTGGATGTCCTAGTCTAAGGTGATTGAGCATGATCTCTTTATACTGGGGTGAATATTGGGCTACTTGACACATGGCAGGCTGATCTGGCTTGATGACATAGAGTCCGGTACTCAGCTCGGCATTACTAATCTATCTCCCCGTGACCTGTTCCTAAAACACACATGAACTTTCATAAAAAATAGTTCGGCACTTAGAGTCTTTGTTGATCTTATACACAGAGAGGAGATTGCACTGTAGTTGAGGAACAAAGAACACCGATTCTAGTCTCATAGACTTCGTCAAGACCACGGTGCCAATACCAGTGACTTGAGTTTTTACTCCGTTGGCGATGGTGACTGATATGCTTCTATTACAAACGGAGTAATTTGTGAATAGACTTCGATTACCAGTCATGTGATCAGAGGCACCGGAGTCGACAATCCATGCTGAGGGATTCTCTGAGCTTACATGGAGGGCTCTAGGGGAGTTACCTAGAGGACCAATGCCCGAGCTTTCTCCACCTAGTTGGACTTGTTGATAAGCCTCTAGAGAATAGCGATTTGATCGTTGCTGAAGGGCAAGGAGTCCGAGGTCGAGGTCGAGGCAGCGGACAAGGTGGATACTAAGTTTCCGGCTGAGTTCGGATCCTTAATGTCTCGAGTTGACTTTGAGCTTGATGGTTTCCCATGCAGCTTCCAGCAGGTTTCTCGAAGGTGTCCATGTTGTCTGCAATGATCGCAGTAGGGGCGAGGTTTGAGAGGTCTCTCTATTGATAGGCGAGCTGCAAGTGCTTTGTCTCCATGCGTGGTGAGGGCAGACGAGTCTGAGGATGAGCTCGGAATTGAGCTCGATTGGATAACTCCAAGCATGAGTTTCCTCTTACTTTCCTCGTGTCTGACTGCGGAGAAGGCTTCACGGAGAGATGGTAGTCGTTTGTACTGAGTATTCGACCTCTGACCTCATCGAGGTCTTTGTTGAGTTCGGATAATAGTTTAAACACATGTTTGGTCTCCACTATCCTGCGATAGAGTTTCGAGTCTTCGGGGCAGGTCCACTTGTGATGTTCGTAGAGGTCGATCTTCTGCCATAGATGTGTGAGCGAGCAGAAGAACTTATTAACAGACATCTCTCCTTGACGTAGGTCATGGAGAGTGTTCTCAGTTTCAAACAGCTCGGACACATCTTCGGAGTTGGAGAATATTTTTTTAGTTGCTTGCCAGATTTCCGCTCTTGTTGGGTAAAGGAGGAAGGTTTCCCCAATTTTGGGATGCATAGAGTTTATGAGCCAGGACAGCACCATGTTGTTTTCTGCCTTCCAACTCTTAAACGCCGGATCTTCGATCTTTGGAGATGTAGCTACGCATGTGAGGTAGTCATCCTTACCTCGTCCCGATATGAATATGAGCACGGATTGAGACCACTGAAGGAAGTTGTGGCCATTGAGTTTGTGGCTCGTGATATGTTGGGAGAACGATTCAGAGTGAGACTGAGTGGGCGAGGTCTGCGAGGTGGTCGAAATGGTGTTGAGGGCGGATGAGTTGTCGAAGGAGTTCATGATGATTGAATTTCTGAGCTCTGATACCATGTAGAATTTGAGAGAAAAGAGTTGGAAGTGAGAGAGAGTGTTCCAAGACTTTGAATGATATTCTTCTTAATATTTCACATGAGAGGAGAACCTCTTATTTATACAATGAGAGAAAGAATAAACAATTATATTTGTGCATTGGAACTCTAAAGAATATCTAGGGAATATACAAAGAATATAGGAAAGATAAATTGCAACTTCCAAGAAGTGTGGGTTCCCGAGACACGCCTATCAGGAGGAAGGAGAAGTGACGGGGTGAAGCTTTGGCGAGGTAAGAGCGCGCGAGGTGACAGGCTTTTGAGGTGACGAGGTGAAAGGGGGGGGGGGGGGGGGGGGGGGGGGGGGGGGGGAGCGGACTGATGAGCTAGATTTCAACAGTTTTCCTTCACATTGTTCTGAATTTTAATATTTACATAAAGAAAAACGTACTTTAGCTTGTTTGCCTACGTGGCGACGTCGTTTATTACTGCGTTAGATGATGTGGAAGGGATTAGGAATTATTAGAATATGAAATGTTATATTATATATATATATATTATAATGGGGAAAATATCAATAGCATATCTCGTGTTTAATCGAAATGCGAGATTTATCCTTTCGATTTCTAGAAATATCAGACATATCCCTTCATTTTAATATAAATGACATATACCTCCCCTAAAAAAATGTTATATTACAAATATCACCATTTTCGTTTATTTTTTACAAATAAAATAATTTGAACTCCCTAAAATACCCTTAATGAAATAATTTTTTATTTTCTATTCTATATACAAAAAAAAAAAAAAAATTAAAAAATTTCTATATAAAAAATAAATGATTTTTTTATAAAGAGAGATTTTTATTTTTTTTAATAAAATAGTAAATAAATATTTATTCTATTAAGGGTATTTTGGGGGAGTTCAAATTATTTTTTTGTAAAATATAAATGAAAATGGTGATATTTGTAATATAACATTTTTTTATGGGAGGTATATGTCATTTATATTAAACTCAAGGGATATGTCTGATATTTCTAGAAATCGAAGGGATAAATCTCGCATTTCGATTAAACACGAGGG